>NC_041724.1:19353366-19438310 GCF_900700375.1 Denticeps clupeoides | reverse complement strand
CAGATGGTCAGAGGAGAGCAAGGAGGCTCTTAAGGATGGTTTGAGTCTACTGTGGGGAGGTGCTTTGTGATGACCACGGAGAAGACATTGACAGCCTTGTCACCTGCCATCACAGTCTACATTAACTTTTGTGTTCCCACATGCTTCAAGACCACAACTATTTGTCCCATTCCCCAAGAAAAGCCCGGCCACCTGCATGTATGGCTACAGACTATATTCATTTCAAAGTGTCAATGTTCCGTCTAGGGGGGAAGGAACGTGGACAATGCGACGTGGTAGATGGTGAAAAGGAGGACAACATGGCCAAACCAAATTTCACAACAGTGAGTTTATTTACAGTAAAACAGAGATTTCCTGTAACTACTTCCTGGCACAAAGCACCCAGGGACGCAACACCCCCACCCCCCAAAATTCAACACCCAGTGTTGATCATTCCAAAAATGAGCGCGGAAAAAAACATTATCACTTTCTTATAGCAGATGTCTAACATTTTATGGCATTTGGCAGACGCCCTTATCCAGAGCAACTTACAACGTGCTTCCATGTTACCATCGATTAAGCCAGTGGAGGGAACGTAGCAGAGGGGTGGTGTGGAGAACTTGGGAAGGTTGAAGATCAGTCGTGCTGCTGCATTTTGTATGAGTTGTAGAGGTCGGATGGTACATAGTGGTAGACCAGTTAGAAGGTAGCTACAGTGGTCCAGTCGTGAGATTACTAAGGACTGAACCAGTAGTTGGGTGTCCTGGGTTGACAGATAAGGGCGGATTCGTCTGATGTTGTAGAGAAGGAGTGGGGAAGGTGCTGATGTGAGTCGAGAAGGAGAGTTGGTTGTCTATTGTTACGCCAAGGTTGCGGGCTGTTGCAAGAAGGAGAGAGCTGTGAGTTGTCCAGGTAAATAGCAAGATCCTGATGTGGTGAAGAAATCTGCTGGAATGGAATATTAGTTCAGTTTTGGTGGAGATAAGTTGGAGGTGATGGGTGCCATCCAAGACGAGATGTCGGTTAGACATGCAGAGATTTTGGAAGCAGCATGTAGATCAGAGGAGGAAATGAGAAGATGAGTTGTGTGTTGTCGCCATAGCAGTGGTAGGATAATCCATGTGAGGGAAATGACCTCACCAAGTGATTCTCGTGTAGAGGGAGAAAAGGAGAGGACCTAGCACTGAGCCTTGGGGGACACCAGTGGAGAGTATACATGAGGTAGAGGTGGATTCTTTCCAAGTCACTTGGTAAGATCGCTCATCAAGGTAGGAAAAAACCACTGCCATGCTGAGCCCCCGAATTCCAAGCCTCTCAGGATAGACCGAGAGTCCTGTCTGTCAAATGCTGCAGAGAGGTCAAGGAGAATAAGAACCGAAAATTGAAACCTTGGAGGTACAGGGACCACCGCATGAGGTGCTGATTGGCATTCTTCATCCTAGACAGAAAGATCACAGCATTATGGTCACTACAGACACACACAGGAAGTGCAGATACAGTTCAATTGATGTTTCAGAAACTTTTTGGAGAAATAGAAGATGGGTGATCAAGCCCGTCTTCCTGCAAAAGAACAGCACCGGCACCTACTTCCAGGGAAAACGTGGCACCCACTTCCTCACCAACACCCCATTTTCACAGTAAAACCTCACGGTGGAACAAAATTTATTTGAACAGTGAGACACTCTGAGAAACTTGGCATTTTTCATTTTTATTGTTTTTTCTGTTTTTTTTCTGTTCTAATTTAAGATTTGCTTTATTTATGTCACTTGTTTTATTTATTTACTTCACATCTTTTCTTTTACATTTACATTTACAGTATTTATCATACGCACTTATCCAGAGCGACTTACAATCAGTAGTTACAGGGACAGCCCCCCCCGCAGACACTCAGGGTTAAGTGTCTTGCTCAGGGACACGATGGTAGTAAGTGGGATTTGAACCTGGATCTTCTGGTTCACAGGCGAGTGTGTTACCCACTAGGCTACTAGCACCTTTTCTTTTATTTTGAGACGTAGATGTTTTATGTAAAAAAGAAGAGATAAAATTGTACATGGTTAATCCCTTACTTCTAATTATAGCATTATAGCATGCAGCACAGCACATGGTGACACGGTGAAATGTGTCCTCTGTGTTTAACCATCACCCTGAGTGAGCAGTGGGCACCATGACAGGCGCCCGGGGAGCAGGGTGTGGGGACAGTGCTTTGCTCGGTGGCACCTCAGTTGAACTGTGCGGCTTGGGATTCGAACCGGCAGCTTTCTGATTACGGGGCTGTTTCTTTAACCGCAAGGCCACCACTGCCCCACACTAGTGGGAAGTAGAACTCACTCAAAGTAAGGAGTGAAACAGAGAGACAGAAAGACATATATTTTTATTTAAAGGTACTCTGGTCTGTTTTAGTTTTAGTTTTGGTGATGTAATTTAGTAATGTTAATAATAATATTGGATGTTTTACAGTTGTCTGGTTTTACACACTGGTCACGTCATAGGCATTCGACACGCTAAACAAAAACATTGTTTTATTTTAATGCCATTCCATCCATTTTTGTGTTTTTCATGGGAAGCTTCATTTTGCTCTGTGCGGTGTGGGATGGGTGAGGCAGAAAGCATATTTAAAGTTGTTTACTGCTCACGGTGAAATTGCAGATTATAGCCATGTTAAGTTCCAGAACTGTGCGCCTGTGAACATCTGTTCTGAAAGCCTCAAGTTCAAATAATAACCTCCTCCACGCCCAGATGGGCAGGGCAGCAAGCAGCTGGAAACTGGTTAACCGTTCACTTCTCTCCTTCCCAAAATACACACATTTTAGCACATCTTTCTGAGATTGTGCTTCCATACAGCACACAATTAACAATAATGCTTAAAAATGTTTTTCTTGCCATCAATTTATTTTCGTCTTCCCATAATGCAGTTTATAGGTTAAACTGCAACTATGATTGCAGTTCAGTAGAAAGTATTTCATGGTATATTTCACATGATCTTCTCAGCAGTTACCTATGGTAAATGGATAATATTAGGGCTTTGGGACTGACCAATATTAATTAAAACCCTCACACAGTTTTACAACGTGTTGTGGTGTCTGTCTGGGTCGTTACGGCTGAAATTGGCTGTGAAAATCGGCTCGCTTGGCCTTCATCCATGTTGTGGTGAGTGATTGGTGTTCCTGTGCGTGATTGTTCAGTCCACAGGAGGGTTAATGAAGAACAGGACGGGTGCCTCGAGCCCCAGCAGGCCAAAACTGCCGGGACGTGCCAATGAGCTTCATCCTCCAATGTAGGCGTGCCCATCATTGTCAGCTTGTCCTAATTGCCTTAAGAACCTTTCATCAGAAATTCATGAACTGGAGGAAATTACTCCCAAACCAAGGCAACAAGTCTTCTTTCTCTAAGGCTCTGTAACAGCAGACTGGTGAAGCCGTGTAAATATCCACTTCCTCGCCACCTGGCTTTAGCAAGGCAAATAGGCAAGAGCCTCCAATTGGAGGGATAATTATGTTTCAGATGGCAGCAGAAAGACACATCCTGTGGTTGTGGAAAATATGTTCATTAGTTTCAAAAGCGCATTGGCATGCATCAATCCAAGAAGACATCTATGAAGATTGGGACTAAACAGCTGTGCAGACTAAAGAAAACCACTGACCAGTGAGGGGTTTTTCTGCACTCTCCCATAAAATGTGGTCAGGGGAAGTCTGCAAATAAAAAAAAAAGTGTGTGTGTGTGTGTGTGTGTGTGTGTGCATTGCATCGGGGGAAAAAAAGCATTTATTATAACAAACACAAAAGAACCGGCACATGGGCCAAAAGGAAAAAAGAACCTGACAAAACCCGTAGTTGTGTGTCAGAGCAACTGGAAGTGAAAGAAACACGTGAAAGAATAACGGCAAGTCTAAAGAACCACATTACTGCGGCAGGGATACCTCGTGGCTCCTCTCTGTTTTCAGCCATCAGGACCTACTAATCAGGCGCATGATAACGAACATTAAGATAACAAGAAATATTATAAATCTAAATGGAAATCACATTAACATAATGAGAATGTGCTCGCTGTAAACTAATGAAATCAGGTGAACTTGACTTTTTACTTTAAACTATATATTTTTATTTATTCATAATCTTTTTTATCATCATAGCATCTGGTACATAACATGAATGGAAATTTGCAGTAATCACAAAAGTCAATGAATCAGGGGGTTGGCAGAAATAGAGCATAAAAAAGAATAAATTCATGGTTATCTGGTATTAAATTAACATATTCCCATGGTGGGCAGCACGGGGTGAGTTGGAATCCTGGCTTGGACCTTGTGTTGTTTACATGCTCTCCATGTGCTGTTGCGTTTTTCATTGGAGTTCTCTGTTTTTTTCCTGCTCATTACCTTAACTGGATGACCTATATCAAATATATTCAAACCCGGCCTCTGTACGAACTAACTCTGTAATATCAGATTATTTTGCTTTGCATCGTGGTACAAGACAGGGTTGCTGTCTGTCACCTTTCCTTTTTGACTTAGCTATAGAGCCTTTGGCGATTGCCCTTAGAAAAGAGGAGAGGATTACAGGTGTAACCAGGTTCAACAAAACTCATAAGGTGTCACTTTATTCAGATGACCTTCTAATATATTTGTCTAACCCTTTAGAATCTATACCAGTCCTCATGGAACTATTACGGTCATATAGTTTAATTTCAGGCTATAAACTGAATTTTTCTAAAAGCACCATTTTGTAGGTTAATCAGTTGGCAATGTCACTGGATCTTAGTTCTTTTCCATTTAAGCAGGTTGTGGAATTTACTTATTTGGGAATTAATGTCCCCCGTTCTTATAAGGACCTTAATTCTCACGATGGTCTTCATTGCCCATTTCTTTGGCTGGAAGAGTGAATACCATTAAGATGGTAGTCCTACCACGCTTTCTGTATTTATTCCAAATTATTCCTATTTTCCTACCCAAGTCTGTCTTCAAGGAGTTAGGTTCTTTGATTTCTTCATTTGTGTGGAATAAATCTGTCCCGCGGATGAGGAATAATTTCCTTGAAATGCCTAAAGTACCAGGTGGTATGGGTTTGCAAAACTTCATGTATTACTATTGGGCAGCAAACATAAGTAAATTTATATACTGGATCTTTGCGTGGCGTGATAATCCTGGCCCTGCTTGGGCAGACATGGAATTGCGAGGTGATTCAGGGCTTGGTCCTATTTCCTTAATGAGCGCTCCTACATCTATGCAGCCGTACTCACGCCTCCTTAATCCTGTAGTAAAACTCTCACTTAAGATTTGGCTCCAGTTTAGGAAACATTTTCGTACAAAGCAACTAAGCTTATTTTCTCCCCTTTTGAATAACCATCTTTTCTTACCGTCCCAAACAGATGCAGCATTTCAAACCTGGCACAACAATGGCTTGATCTTTATCAAAGACCTCTTCGCTGAAGGAACGCTTATGACATTCGAAACATTGCAAAAAAGTTACAATATTCCCAAATCTCATTTCTATAGATTCCTACAGATTCAAAGTTTGTGAGCAAACACTTTAGATCTTTACATTCACCAGCTAAAAATGCTGCAGATGAAATTCTTGCTCTTACCCCTTTATTTTATTGTTGAAAAATTGAACATCACACTGTGAATACTTTCTCATTCTTATTTTTAACAAATTAGCCAAAATCTCAAGTAAACTTTTTTCACGTCGTCATTATGGGGAATTCTGAGAAATAAATGAATTATATCTTTTTTGGAATGAGGATGTAACATATCAAAATGCAGAAAAGTGGATAGACTGTCACTGTCTGTACAACAGTGTAAATTTGCTGTACACCCCTTAGTGAACATGTGAGGGATCCCTGCTGAATTTGATATGAGGGCACTGGTAAAGGTAAGAATTGGTTTGAGCAAGTTGTTTAATCTGTGTAATTTATTGTTATTGCTTATGAATTTAGGTTTTTTGGAGAGCGGTAATACTGGCACTGTTGTAATCTGCAGAGATTCGTCAGTCACCGCAACTCACAGTTAAACGTCCACCGAGTGTTTGGAATGGCTGTGCAGACACGTACAGGGAGTCCTCGTGGCTACGTATCCCGATGGAAAACCACGTTACACCGGTGCTGATCCCTATCTGTGCTGAAGGGACCTGGGAAGAGACATGATGACCCCACAACCTGGAAGAGAGAGACATGCAGACACAGACTCAGACCCTAATACTCATGGGGGCGGAGCTGAAGAAAAGGAGATACTGAATGTCACGATGTCAAGGAAGGGTGGACAGATGAGTGCTTTTTTTTGGGGTCTGCCTAATTTGTGAGGAGACACTCACTATGAATGAAAAGAATGCTAAACAGTCTGAGTTGAAAGGACAGATACTTCTGGATGAATTAACTGCTTTGTTGCTATGGCAGAGCTGGTTGCACCAGACAAAGTGCCAGTTTGTCTTGAAGGACCGTCACAGAGCGCGGCTCAAGATATTGAATTCTCTTCGACGAAATGTCCACCTTTATTCTCTGGCCTGCAATCAAACAATGGACATAACATTGGACATTTTGTGTGTTGGGGCAGAATCTCACAACACATAAATGAGTAAAACAAAAAAACCCTCCTCGGCAGTGGGGTTTACAGGGTTTAAACCTGGCTCTTCTGGTCTTACCCACTAGCCTACTATTTAAACGCTCAACTGAACTCCCGTGTGTAATTTTGATCAGTCATATCACCAGACATAGAAATATGTTTAGATGATAATAAAGTGTTGCATTTAGCTTTTTGGTTTAGAAAAAAAGTCAGTTTTAAGTAACTTTCCATAATAATAGCAGGTGACATTCTCTTCGGCCCCCCCCCGAACCTGGACTCATCCATCGGGCTGACGGAAAGAGAAGTGTGATCAGTCACACTCGACTTTACACCGCTTGCAGAGCAAGATTGAGGCCTCAGTCCATTCATATCCTGTGATGCAATGAATGCTTTAGGGAAAATTGTATTTTCCAGATTTTGCATTGCTCTTTTTAGAATTCACTGTTAATGATTGTAAATGATAGGTTGATGCATTTCCATAAAATGCCATGTGATAAATCTCAGCTCTGCTGTTGCTGCAGAGCTGAGATTTTGTTCTTTCAGCCTAATACTCATTTGCATACATATTGTATTCATTTCTCCACCTCTCCACCACCACTGAAAGTATCTGAACACCTCCCTCCTGAACGAAGGCTTAATGACGCCAATCGTTGAACTATTTGCATTGGTGCGTTGAATTTTTGAGGGACAAAAATCACTCTGTATTTCTGCACGTACATGTCAGTATATCCACTACTTGAAGGTAAATATGAAATATGAATTGTTCCGTATTACATTCATTCCAGAATGATTACAGCTGAAACTCCTCCTCCTTTAAAGGTGAAAGTGCTTGTTTGGATTCGTCATTGTGATACACAGCAAGCATGTGGAAATGTGTCCTCTCCATTAAACCCTAGGTGAGCAGTGGGCAGCCGTGTGTGGGGACGGTACCTTGATCAAGGGGACCTCCGTGGCACCTTGGCAGTTCCGTCCATGTCACTATTTTGTCTGCCCTGCTTGGACTCTGATGGCATGATACTGTTGTGTACTGAGTGTACTGTTGTCGTCTCATATCTGCGATCTGCTGAAAAATCTGCTCAGATCTGCCATATGGGGAGACAAATTGTGAAAATGGGCCTAAAGTGACTAAACCTGGATTTTATTTATTTTATTGTTTTTAGTGGGAAAAAAGCTAATAATAGAAAGTTAGTATTTTTCAAGGTTAGTACTTTTCATTGTGAACATTTAATTACTCTTAGAAATTGTTCAGTCCACATTTAATTGGCGTACATTTTAAGTGTTTATCGCGTCTATCTGGATTACCCCTTCTGTTCTTGTTTGCCCTGACTGCTTGACCCTGGATCCCCCCGAATCATTCTGAACATGGTCCAGTCCCACCTTGATTCGGTTTTTCCAGCCGTGATGGAGTCCCGTTACGAACTGCCATCCTCTCAGGTACAGATTGGGGCCGAGCACCCACGCTCAGTCATCTCCAGCCCCCGCACACGGCAAGATCTCAGCAGTGTCTGCACGTGCGCCGCATCAGCCGGAAACTTTTATCCTCAGAAATAAAGTGTATTCAGTTCTTGTTTGTGTGGTTGGTTGTGAGCGTCCCCTCACCATCACTTTTTTCTGGTGAAAGCTCCTCCCCTGTGAATGTGAACATGTGAATAGTATTTATTCTTGTCCATTTTGAACTGTGGAGACCCCTGGGTGGGAACAGTAATTTGATGTTGTTCACCTCTGTTTGTCACAGTGGTACAGATAAAACCTTCTATCCACCAAATGCCTGTGTGTCTCTACTTAAGTTTAAAACCTGCGTGAGCATCGTAGGACCTATTTCGTTCCAATTTGGTCACACCATTCCTGAAGAAATTGTGTAGTGTGGCGAGATGCAGAGGGAGGTAACTGGCCTTGTTCATCATGTAGCTGACCGGGTAGCTGACCGGGTGATTCATTTTCCAGTGCTCTGTAGTCATGATCTACTGCCATGACCTGAAAAGCAGCGTGAAAGTGTCAGTTACTGTACAATGCACAGCTGTCTGGTCTCTAATGTGTGCTTGTGTGTTGTTGCAGGACCTGACCTGGGCGGCCTGCTGGAACTGGATACGCTGTACAGAGGTGTGGAACAGAGCAGGAACCACAGCCGACGTAGCCGCAGGAACACTGCAGAGGGGACCTACAACATTGAGGTCATGCTGGGTGTGGACAGCTCAGTGGTGCATTTCCATGGCCGTGAACATCTCCAGACATATCTGCTCACCCTCATGAATATTGTAAGTGTGAGGATTGCTTGTGTATGTGTATGTTCTGAGTGTCCAGTGTCAGTGTGAGGTTCAAGTGGTTGTTGCATGTTTGTGATGCAAGTGACGGGACTCACGGGGCTCTATATCTATAATAAAAAGCATTTGTTTACGCTTTGTGGCATAACCTATTCTGATTGGTTTATTACATGTTCAGCACTAACTGAATAATTGAGAGGATTAGAATAGCCTTTCTCTGCTATTCTCTGCTAAGGTTGGACAGAATGCACAATTGCAGAGTGAAAAGGGTTTGGAGTTTACGTAGGGTAATGTACATGCAAAAGAGGGGTCTCACTCTCGATGTGTCTAAGAGGGAGCAAAGGGAACTTAATTTACAGATATTCAGGTATAAAGGGCCGAGCAAAGAGGTTTGGACAAAGTTCATATATGAAGAAGCTGGAAGAAGAGGAGAAAGCAAAGCCAAAGAAACAAGCAGGGTTGTGTGAAAGTCAGAGTGAGGGCCAATCCAAAGTCAAAAATCAAAAAGACAAGGGGGTCAGGAGAGCCCTACAGCAAGCGAACACCAGTAACACAGTGTGGGAAGCACGACTATGAATGAGCATGGATTTGAGTGCATGAGGTGCTTTTATGGTTGCTTGGGGATTTCTTTGTTGGTGCCATGGTAGGATGATTCTTTTGAGAGAGGAAGCCCACGTGCCCTCTGCTGATTGGTGGGTTGAGTCGTGACAGTACCCTCTCTCTTAGGGCTGGCACTGGACAGCCCAGCCAGATCCAGCCAGGAGTCATGGAAGTCCTGTATAAGAGCTGGGTCATAGATGTCACCTAGGAGTGTTCTTCTGGACCAAATCCCTCCAAGCCTACAAGGTACACCACTGTACAAACTTGGCGCAGCACACCAACAAGACAAAGCACCGGGGTGGTAGTAGCCTAAGGGGCAACACACTAGCCTATGAACCAGAAGACCACAAAGTCAAGGGTTCAAACCCCATTTACTACCATTGTGTCCATGAGCAAAACACTTAACCTTGAGCTGAGTTCTGTGGCCCAATTTTCCAAAGTCTGAAGGCACCAGTATCCCCTTGGTTGACATCCAGACTTGATCCCCTGGGTGGTAGACCAGGTCAGCCCGGTGGCACATATCTGCTTGTTGTGGATGAAGACTGTAGGAGGGCGCATTGTACCTTTCACATATTTTCATGTGGTGGAAATGACAGATCTGTGCAGTGATGGCAGGGACAGGCCCTTCTGGGACCTTGCCAGGGAACCAGGAAAGACAATGGCCTGGGAGAGGGAATGGACTGTGGCAGAGATAGTGAGTTGGTTGTGTGCCAACATCTTGTGTGAGATGTTTGGACCAGGTAGGTGGGTTACTGGAACAGTACGAGTCCGCTTTCTTACCCACTAGGTCAACGCTACGTCATATGGAGTGTGCATTGCTCAAACTTGATAAAGATTGTATGGTTGAAAAGGTGTTGTAGGACCTGGTGGACATGACAGAGATGAGTTGGGAGGTCTGGTGTGGAGACCAGGATGTCATTGAGGTACACGAAGAAAAATCAATCCAATCATTCATGAAGCACATAGTTCACAAAGGCTTAAAAGACTGTGAATGTAAATGTTATGTAGATGATAACCTGGGCCAATTGGAGAGGTCAAAGGGCACGACCAAATACTTGAGCTGGTATTCCACTCATCCCCCTCCTGGATATGAACCAGGTGAAAGGAGTTGCACAGGTCTTGCTGAGTTGAGGAGAGAAGGGAATATACACTGTTCCAAAAAAGAAAGAGAACCCCAAAAAAGATATCCTAGATATGAAGAAATAAATATGAACTTTGTTCTTTACATAGATGAATGTGCTGACAACAAAATCACACAAAATCAAATTTATTAACCCATTGAGGTCTAGATTTGGAGTGTGGCGTTGGTGGATGGAGCAAGACATGATGTCCCATATGTGCTTAATTGGATTCATATCTGAGGAATCGAGCAGGCTGGTCCATAGCATCAATGCCTTCATCTTGCAGGAACTGCTGACACACTCCAGCCACATAAGGCAGTGCAGCCCCCCCAATAAATGCCATCCCACACCATTACTGACCCACTGCCAAACCGCTCATGCTGGAGGACGGTGCGGGCAGCAGAACGTTCTCCACGGCATCTTCAGACTCTGTCACATCTGTCACATGGCTCAGTGTAAACCTGCTTGTTGCAAATTTGCCAATCCTGGTGTTCTCTGGCAAATTCCAAACGTGCTGCACAGTGTCGGGCTGCAAGCACAACCCCCACCTGTGGGCGTCTGACCTCATGCCACCCTCAAGGAGTCTGTTTCTGAGCAGACACATGCACATTTATGGCCTGCTGGTGGTCATTTTGCAGAGCTCTGGCAGTGTTCCTCCTGTTCCTCCTTACACAAAGGCGGAGGATGTGGTTCTGCTGCTGGGTTGTTGTTCTCCTTCACGTATCCTGATATACTGGCCGGTCTCCTGGTAGTGCATCCATGTTCTGGACACTATGCTGACAGACACAGCAAACCTTCTTGCCGCAGCTCGCATTGATGTGCCCTCCTGGATGAGCTGCACTACCTGAGCCACTTGTGTGGGTTGTAGATTCCGTCTCCTGGTACCACTAGAGTTAAAGCAAAAACATCAGCCAGAAAGCTCAGGAACTGAGAAGTGGTCAGTGGGCACCACCTGCAGAGCCACTTCTGTATTGGGGACGTCTTTTCCAGCTGTTGTCTGTTCCATTTGCACAACAGCATGTCAGTCAGTGTTGCTTCCGAAGTGGACAGTGATGGACTTGGAGTTACATGGTGTTGTTTGAGTGTTCCCTTTATCACTGTCATATTGTCAAGCTACTGTCTTCTTTCAGTTGATTCACTCGGTACATCAGAAGTATGGGACAACTTTACCTTCATGCCCAACTGAAGACATCTTTAATCATGCCTATATGTAGGAGATAGGGCAACAGGAGCAGGGGCCTCGCCCCAATAAAACCACCTCCCCTCAGATCTTGTGCTCTTCACCGTGCTAAGGACACTTTATGACTATAAAATTAGTTTCAGCTAATGTTATAGATTTTAACAACTCAGATTTGACTTGTTTCAGCGAGTTGCTCCAAAATGAGAGTCGGTTTCCACAATGTCCACTGATGCTCCCGCAATGAAAGAGAAGTCCACCGTTCATCTCTGTCCTCAGGGCTGTGGTTTCCCATCCACGATAGGAATCTGCATGAAGCATGCACGGTCTGTCTCGGAATTGTCCACGCTAGACTGGCGCTGTCCCAGCCAGAGTTGTGCGGGTCAGCTCAGCTCAGACGGGCACGTCAAGTGCAAACCTGTACTGGGCTCGAATCTTCTGACAAGGAGGACATGCAGGCCATTCAGCCAACCCCTGGGGCTGCAAGGGTTTGTCAGATCCTTCATCGGCCTGTTTTGTCGAGCAGCTGCTAAGATGGAGGTGGGGTGGCCTTCCCTTCCACCTGCTCCAATGTCCTCTCGACATTATTTGCCATTATTTGTAGGGGGAGTGTTACAGACTGCTCTTTACTGAAAACCTGTGTCAGATCATGATAAGATCAACTCTGGGGGTGTCTACATTAATCGTATAGTTGGTCTGAAAGCAGTCCGCACTCACCTGATGCCACCGATGTCTGAACTGGATATATATACTGATATTGGGGCTGTATATATAATCAGTGTATAACTGTCAGGGTTGGAAAGAGTGAAAAGACTCTGGAGGCCATTAGGGTAATGTACATGGAGGGAATATGGGACAGAAGCTTATCAGACAAAAACTGAAGAGGGGTTTTGTAATCCACAAAGTTCATGCACAAGCAGGCAGTCCGGCATAAAGGGCAGAGCAAAGAGCAGTCAAGGCTCAGAAAGAGTTCATACACAGAGAAGAAGGCCCAGGGAGGAGCAGAAAGCACCAATATTAAGATAAGATAAGATGATCCTTTACTAGTCCCACAAGTGGGACATTTACATTGTCACTGCAGAAAGAGGACAAGATAAGAGCAGAAAAAAAATTTAAATGCTCACTTTACAAGTAAATAATCTTGAAATATCATGTGGATGAGTGAATTAAAATGTGTGTGTGTGTGTGTGTGTGTGTGTTTGTCAGTCTATGTATGTGTGTCAGCTGTTGTAGAGTCTGAAAGCGGCTGGAAGGGAAGACCTTCTGAATCTCTCCATCCCTCATCATGGGTGTTGCACCCTGCCACTGTAGGGGCTGCTTAGTGCTGTCAGGGTCTCCTGCATGAGGTGGGAGATGTTGTCCAACAGGGATGACAGCTTAGCCACCATTAGCCACCTCCACTGGTTCCAGCGGGAATCCTAGAACCGAGCTGGCTTGACATAGACCTTGGACATCAGCCTGTTTAGCCTCTTTCCATCCCACACCATAACCACAGAGTCATAAAAGGTCTTCAAGAGAGGGACCTGCACTCCAAAAGACCTGAGCCTCTGCAGCAGGTACAGCCGGCTCTACCCTTTTCTGTACAGAGCATCTGAGTTGTGAGTCAAATCCAGTTTAATGTTCAGATGAACACCAAGGTACCTGTAGCTCTTCACAGCCTTGATGTCCAGACTCTGGATGTCCACACCCTGGATGTCCAGTGGTTGTAGTGGAGGATGTTTTTGCATTTGGAAGTCTACCACCAGCTCCTTGGTTTTTCCAGTGTTGACCTGGAGGTACTTCTGCTGGGTCAGTTCTCTGTACTCCTTGTCGTCCCCATTCGTGCTTCTGTAGGAAGCTGTTGGAGAAGTTAGCAGGAGTGAAAAAATTGTTTAAGCTAAGAATACTTTCAAAAAATAAATAATAATTCTAATAATAATCTACATGAACTCATTATTGTTCATATTCTTTGCCTTTAAACATAATCATTTCTTATACAGCGGGGAAAATAAGTATTTGACACATCAGCATTTTTATCAGTAAGGGGATTTCTAAGTGGGCTATTGACACAAAATTTCCACCAGATGTTGCCCTCAAGCCAAATATTGAATTCATACAAAGAAATCAGAACATTTTAATGGTACAAGTTGAGTCATAATAAATCAAACGAAATGACACACGGAATAAATATTAAACACACTTTATTTAATACTTCGAAGAAACGCCTTTGTTACAGCTTCTAGTGGCTTCTTATATGGAGAGACCAGAGTGATTCTGGTCCATTCTTCCACACAAACATTCTTTAAATCTTCAAGGTTTCTTGGGCCTCTTTTTTTGTAGGATTATATTAAAATGAATCAGTTATACCAAAGAAGTGCGTAAATTAACCTGCTGCTCGCACACTCATCCATGAACCAACTCAGAAGGCTTCTACATTATTACCATTAGTACCATGAGCTGCTCTTGGAACCGGCAACCTTCTGATTAAACGGCCCCGTAATCAGAAGGTTGTCAGTTCAAATCCCAATCCACCAAGCAAAGCACCGTCACCACACACTGCTCACCGGGCGCCTGTCATGGCTGCCCACTGCTCACCAAGGGTGATGGTTTAAAGCAGAGGACACATTTCACTGTGTCACCGTGTGCTGTGCTGCAGTGTATCACAATGACAATCACATCACTTTAACTGATTCATAAAAGACTTTGCATAATTATCAATAATTACCCACTATTGGCTACTCGTGCACTGAGATGGGCCCATGGTCACTTTAATAACCAAAAGGGCATCCCCAAAATGGTCTGAGATTAGGAAGAAACGCACAACTCACAAACAACCCCAAATAATCAACACACAGCAACAGTGAGCTGCTCTGGAACCTGAGAGAACCCAGGAGAGATCCTTGTGTGGTCTGCATATTTATTCCTTGTTACGTTCATGCCTCTGTGGCATCTTCAGCTGATGTTTCGGGCTTGCTGAGTGAAAAAGGTCATTCCTTTGTATAAATTATGACTGAATATTTTGAGTTGTTAACCATTTTGGATTTTTTCTACTTTATAGTAATACAGTACTAAACATTGACTATTCTCAAAGTACTCTCATTACATGAATGAACATCATTATAAACCATCAGTTTTATAAATATAATAAACTTGTCATGCGAACATGAACTGTTATGAAGAACAGTGGATAAATCCAGCACCCGGGTCCCGTGCGCTCGCCGCCACCATCTCCCAGCACGGTACGTTGACTGTTGATTCTTCTTTATTACGCCGCCGACTGCCTACAGCTCCAGGACCTCACCAATGGCCAACAGGCATCAGTCACATACATAAATCTATAAAAATCATCTTTGATTTACATCTATTGCGTTTAGCAAACACCCTTATCCACAGTGACTTACAGTAGTGACAGGGACAGTCCCCCTGGAGACACTCAGGGTTACGTGTCATGCTCAGGGACACGATGGTAGTAAGCGGGTGTTGAACCTGTCACTTTGTAGTCTTTTGGCTCATAGGCGAGTGTCTTACCTATTAGGCTACTACCACCCTTTCAAACTCAAATAATAAATTAGCAAATAAACTATTAATTGATTTTAAGTTCTCATACCATCATCAATGTAGATGACACCTTGTAAACAACTGCATTCTTTTCAAGACACAGAAGGGTCAAAATGTCTAAGGAGCTTGCTTGTGTGTTAAGAACTGTCCAGTAAGGGGACGCTGCTGATTTTGTACGTTTGCTCAGTCTATCATTTCAACGTTGGATTATTTGAACAGGGTCAGTGGAGGCCTAGTGTGTGAGGAAGCGGACTCTGAACCTCCAAGGTTTCCACCTCCATGTTAGAGGGAGGCAGCATTCCTCCTCCTCCAGAGGACGAGCCAGCATGGACAAACAAAATGTTACCAAGAATGAAGTGACAAACCAACAGCAACTCCTAAGACAAGTTCACACCAGTAAAAACCTGAAGAATGAACCCCCACAGGAAATGTAACAACCTAGAGTCAAATAAACTCACCGCACACTTCTGCTCAACTGCAGCACAACAGCTCCAGAACTTGGTTGCTTGGTTACCTTTGGATATTTAACAAATTAAAAGCAATGAATATGTCATTAAGGAAGATTTTAAGTGAGTGCATGTCTTGCTCTGTCTCCAGAAGAAAGAATTGTGTGTGAATGTGTGTGACTTTGTTATGCTGTAAAGTGAGGATATGAATAGTACAATATCTGCAGAAATGCTCTTTCTGAATTACACTGGAAATACTACTTTTTATAGAAGATCTCTTATAAATAAAATATAAGATGATCTTCATCATCCCAACGTGGATTAGTGAGGAGTTTCTGCTGATTTCATGACGTCTGAATATGTCACTCAATCGTTTCCATCATTACTCTCTGTCCTTACTTCTGGCTCCTCGTCCTTGTTATGTGCAGGATGTGAAATCCATTATTAACAAGTTATTACATTTACATTTACATTTACGGCATTTGGCAGACGCCCTTATCCAGAGCGACTTACAACGTGCTTTCAAGTTACCATCGATGAAGAGATCAATTCCGGTTCACTAGGACCCCAACTATGAATACATCTATTTAATTCACTCTGTTGTAGATTCTGTACACAAAGTTTGACAAGAAAATTACAATTTAATCTAAATATTCTTTAAAGAGGAAGGTCTTGAGCTGTCGTTATTAATACATTGCTCATATTTTATTGCACTAGTTTGTGTACCTGCAGGCTGCTTGTCTGCTCCTGCACTCTCAGGAAGGAAGTAGAGAGAGAACAGAACGGATGTGTGTGTTTTTTGAAGATGTATTGTAGTTTGCATGAAGAGGATGTGTGTGTATAATGCAGTGCCGAGGTGCTTGAACTTAATAATGAGGTGGTACCCTGTCAAGGTCACCTGTAGGTCACCATGGACATTGAAGGACAGAGTGGTTGGCCTAGAGGGTAAGGAAGTGGCCTCGAATGTCCCCTTGATGAAGGTACTGTCCCCATACACTGCTCTTTAGACACCTTTCACGGCTGCCCACTGCTCCCTCAGGGGGTGGATTAAATTCAGATAGCGCATTTCACTGTGTGCACTGGGTGCTGTGTTGTGGTGTGTCACATGCAACAAATAATCACTTTCACATTATTGGTTTGTTACATTTCCAATTGAAACAGTGGCCTGAGTATAATATGAAAAATGAAGATCATGGCCAAAGTTGCATGGCGTGTTCAGAAGGTGGTTCAGTATGGCTGGTGGTGTGGGTCCCCAGCCAGTCAATATAAATGAAAGCTCTTGGTGCATTTGAGGAGGTTTGTTGACTGAAAGACTTGGTGACGGTAAACTCTGACATCTGTGTCGCTGTGACTTTAAGTTGTTGCTAAGCAACCCAGCTGAAGCTTTGAGCGAATGAGATGAAAGACGGCAAGAGGAAGACAGACACGCAGAGTTCAGGGGGAACTGGCAAGAACTCAGGCGCCATAAAGAGGTTTTAACATTTGGGGAGGTTGGCAGTTCGGTTTTTCTCCACTATCTGGTGATCTGTAGTTGGTAACGTGTGGGCGACACCAGATCAAGGGGCTGAGGGGGTTGGACCAGTGGACCATGCAGAAATATGCCGGATGAGAGCAGTTGTGAAGCACCAGTTGGCCGGGTTTAACAGGGGCATGAGGAGGTGACCACAGAACTGAACCTCAGATAAAACGCAAGAAAAAGGATGTGACAAAAGTCGGACGATCTCTGGTCATGACAAACATGCAACATCATCCCCACGTGCCACCACGTACTAGCTCGGCATGTCATTCATTCATGTTGCAGGAAGCACCTCTCAACAGTTCCTGAACAGAAGGGAGCAGAGGGCGGGGCAGCGATATTTTAGCGATATGGGGTGTTGTGTGTAGAATTGAATCCATTTTGGAATAAATCTGTAAGAAAATGTGGAAAAAGTGATGCGCTGTGAATTCTTTCCGGACGCTCTTTTTTGAAGCATGTGGACAGAGTGACCAATCAAATAGACCCATCACTTATAACAGCAGTCCTGATGGGGCCCAGGGGCGTCCCCAGGTGCCCCAATCCCAACAGCCCTTTATCTTACGACACCAATCAGCAACACTCCTACCCAGGCGGGCTTGTAGGAGACGAGATGACACGCCCTAGACTACCTAGTTTCATGGAACAATGTTCCTTTTTGACTTCCAGTGGAATGCTGTGGAAGTGTGTTAAACCTTTTCAGTTGCCTTGATTAAAGAAGCAATAAAACTGTCCTTCACACTAGTAGAGAACGTAGCGTAATGACTACATCATTATTTCAAACATTGTCAATGATTCTTTATTATTCTGACCCAGAGTCTTGCTGTGTCTTCTCTCTGTGCAGGTGAATGAAATTTACCACGACCAATCTTTGGGGGCTCAGATCAATGTGGTCCTTGTTCGCATTATCACACTGGGGCCCGAGAAGGTAAACCAATCAGCCTTGTGCTCTGTGTGATTTTTCTCGCTTTTATGTGTGTGTCAATAATCATAAATCGTTCCAGAGTCTGAATGAACATCAGGGATAATTCGTTATGGGCTGAAAGATAAGGACACTCATCGCTCCAGGTCTCCCTGGTTTGGTCCATTATCTCTCTTGAGTGAATAAAGAGGACGAGAGAGTTTAATGTAGAAAGAAATCATATAAAAATATATGAATTATGAGAGTGTTTTCTCTACAACAATACAAAAATGGATATCATTGAACTTCTTTGGTTTAGCAAGCATCAGGTAGTCTATGTAATGCCAAGAAAAGCCTTGGAAAAATTTTATTTTGCAGATAAGAATGAATTTAATTGAATTTTTCACTGACACACACAACAAGGTGATTTAGTTTCAGATTTAGGTTTTTGTTCCTTATGGATCAGTCTTGCTGCACACAGAGTCCTTCAGAGTCCATGTTTTAGAACATCACACTATAAGATGATTGGTTATTGGTTAGTCAGAACACCAATCAGCATGCTGGGCTTGGTAGTGGACAGCGGTGGACAGTGGTGACCAGGCTTAAGGTCCTGTTGTGGCTGTCAGAAACCAGGACCAGACTTTAGGACAATGGTGCCATTATGATAGTTCTGCGATATTAAATAAGCATTCTCTTGTATTTGTGTTGAGTATTGATGCTAGGCTTCCCTAAACCCTACAGCCTAACTACTTCTTTGCATTTATACAAACCTGTCCCTGTTCTTATCTGTTGGTTGTGTGTGTGTGTGTGTGTGTGTGTGTGTGTGTGAGACTTACATGCTTTCAAATACACACTAAGCAAGGCTGCATCTCAAGCTAAGCATGAAGATGACTTGCGAGAGGGGGCTTTTCTACTGGAATAACCAGACCCGAGTGAAGTAAATCAGGGTCCCAGAGGAGCTTTGTCAAAGTCACACGCCTTCGCAGATCATCTCTCATAACACTGCAGTTATGCAACCTGCATTCTGAGATGTCTTGTGAGGATAAACATTCCATGTTACTCCTCACAGCATAATCCATACGTTTTACAGAACAATCCAAAAATTCCAGGATTTATGCAGATTCCAGACACAGCCCAACACCCAAAGTGCATCTAAACAAACAAACACACACACACACACACACACACACAGGACTATGGGTAGGTAGATGACTTAAGTGGGTGGGCAGGACAATGATGGTTTTCCTTTTCTCATGATGCTGAAGTTTGCCCTCTACTGATGCTGAAAAGCTAAAGTTCTGCTCATAAGACATGTGATTTGAAAATTAAAAACAAATCAGGATCATTTGTTTTATATTGTTTATTATATTGTAGTGTAAATTAATTTAAATAAAATAGGAATAAGGAATATAACTTAATTAAAGTCTTAATAATGTATTCAGGTCTTAATGTTTAAGATGACAACCTAGTTCTGATCTAGTTTTAATCCAAACACACACCCAGCCAAAGGTAGTGTTAGAAGTGACTGTCCCTCTGTCCCTCTGTCCCTCTATTGTCAGTCAGCCCATCTGATAGAGGTGGGGAATCCATCCCAGAGTCTGGAGAACGTGTGCCGCTGGGCATTTCTACAGCAGAAGAATGACACGGGAGACAGCGAGTACCACGACCACGCCATCTTCCTGACTCGGCAGGAGTTCGGCCCCACTGGAATGCAGGGCATGCTCTCTCTCTCTCTCTCTCTCTCTCTCTCTCTATTTATATACATCACTCACGCCATTCTCACCACAGTACCAACAGCCTGTGGACAAGGGAGGCAGAAGTGGGGTGAAAGATTGTCATTTTCTCTCTGTCTGCCAGGTTATGCTCCTGTCACAGGCATGTGTCACCCTGTCCGAAGCTGCACTCTGAATCACGAGGACGGCTTCTCTTCTGCGTTTGTGGTGGCACATGAGACTGGGCACGTGTGAGTACAACTCTGTTGCTCAGTGGTTTCTGGGTGTTTGCTATACAGTTTAATCTGTGTGTGTGTGTGTGTGTGTGTGTGTGTGTGTATCTAGCCTGGGAATGGAGCATGATGGTCAGGGGAATCGCTGTGGGGATGAAGTGCACATGGGCAGCATCATGGCTCCTCTGGTGCAAGCAGCTTTTCATCGTTTCCACTGGTCCCGCTGTAGCCAACAAGAGCTCAGTCGATACCTGCAGTGAGCAACCCCTTCACACACACACACACACACACTCTCACACACACACACACACTCATACACACTCACACACACACTCTCACACACACACACACACACACACACAAGGGAGCAAACTGGAGAACGCAAAGGAAACAAGATGGAGAGCGCATGAAAAAGATTATTTACAACCCCCTGACTGTGGGAAGCTGTAGAAGGCACTTCCTGTATCTGTGGATTCAGCAGGAATGTTCTCCTGTTCTTCCTGGAGGACTGCACCTGGATCTCTTCACGTCGTTCCATCGCATCTCTACTGGGGTTGAGGTCTGGACTCCGACATGGACGCTCCAAAAGGAGGAGTCAGTTTTTCTGAAGCCATTTTGATTGTGGGCTTGATTCAATGTTTTGGGTCTTGCATCACCCAACTTCTACACCCAAATTCTAGTTTCAGATGACATGCAGACATTCTCACATTTTCCTGAAGATTTTTTTACACTTGGAAATTCATCTTTCCTTAAATGATTGCAAGGTGGCCAGGTCCAAATCATGATGCTTCCTCCACCATACTTCACAGACGGGATGATATGTACTGTCCTCTTTACACCAGATGTAGTGCTGCATGTTGTTCTCAAGAAGGTTCCGAGGCTCACATGGAAGTATTCCTCATGTGTGGAGCAAAGTCAGAAAGTTGTAGGGGAGTTTATCAAAGTAATTCTGGTCCACACCTCCAAACGTGGTTTTTAACTACCCCCCAGGTATTATAACACCTCACTCCAATTAGCTTTTATGAGGTTATTACCTCTAGGGTTCACATACTTTTTCCACCAGCAATGTAAGTTATTTATGGTTGATCTCAATAAAGACATGAAAGCTCATATTTTTAGTGCTATTATTTTATGCACATTATGTCAATACCATAGGCCTAGATGAAGATCAGACCACATTGCATGACAAATTAATGCAGAATATAAAAGTGTTTTTGTAACATTTGGTTTATCTTTTTTGTCATCTGCCCTCATAAGCTCATATGACTGCCTTCGTGATGACCCTTTCTACCATGAATGGCCCATGCTCCCATCGCTGCCGGGACTCCATTACTCCATGAATGAACAGTGTCGCTTTGACTTCGGTGCCGGATACACCATGTGCACCGCAGTAAGTCCCGCCCTCTCATGGATACAAATTTCATTCATAATGTACTTCAATCATCCTGAACCATGGAGTCATGTTTTAGGTTGCGAGGCAAGGACATTAGTAATGCCTTATGGAAACAGAATTAGACCTGGCTTTATACAGCTGCATAACAGAGCAGTGAACCCTAACAGAGGATTTATACCAATAATATCATACTATATAATACTATTTCATACTATAGCATAAATATACTATACATTAGACTTTGACGAGTGTCTGGATTCGGGATGGAGGCATTTTAACCATTTTTCTGTACAAAATCACTCCAGTTCAGTTAAATTTGATGGTGCGGAGCATGGACAGTTTCCTTCAAATCATTCCTTACTGTTAATTCCTTACAGTCGAAACTGGAGAAGAATTCAAACTTCTGAGATAGCTTTTCATGATCCTGAATAGTCTTATTAGAGTAGGTTTGAGGATCCCATGCTATCGCTCTTCATAGATGAGACAAAGAGAACCACATCTTTCAACTAGCCATCTTAAATACCTTTTCTGATGAGTGGACTACAAGTTAATCAGTATTGAGCAGTTATCACATTTTATTTAATTTCACACCAAATTAAATACTGCTTCAGTAAAAATCACCCAAATGCAGTCATTCAAATAAAAATTTGGTGTGACCACCGACCTTCAAAACACCATCAGTTATAGATACTCTTGTATGCAGTTCACCGCTTCCCTGACGCTGTACGACGCAGCCATGCATACGGTCCCATGTCCCCGGAAGCAAGACCCCCATTATAGGTCGCGGTGCGAGATGTCAGAGCGTCGTGGATGGTTTTATTCACCCACGGCTTCTGATTGGGAAACGTTCTGATGATCATTTTCTGAAGGGTGGCGTCCGTTAGTTTCCCTATGAAGCAGGTTGATATTCTCAGAGCTGTTTCGGAACGTGTCCCAGTCTGCGTCATCCACCCCCCTCTGAACCAGAACTTCCTGTTTGAGCCTTTGTTTGTATTTAGGCATGAGGAAGATGGCGGCGTGGTCGGATTTACCAAACGGTGGACGAGATTGTGCCTTGTAACCGTCGATAACTGTAGTGTAGCAGTGGTCTAATGTCCTTTGGCCCCTAGTGGGGCAGGTGACGTGCTGATGGAAGTTTGCCACTGCTGGTTTGAGGCTGGCATTATTAAAATCTCCTGCCATAATAAGCTCGGTGTCCTGGTGCTGTGTTTGGTGCTGTGTGAGCGCCTCCTGCAGTTCGCATAAGACAGTGTCCATGTCCGCTTTCGGTGGAATGTAAGTGGCGCTGATGATGACCGATGTGAACTCCTTAGGAAGGTAAAAGGGACGACACTTGATGGACAGTAGTTCCAGGTTGGGTGAGCAGGAGCGAGTGAGAGGAACAATGCTGTTACACCAGCTGTTATTTACCATCAAACACACTCTGCCTCCCCGTGTCTTGTGTCCTGTCCATGCGGTGGACCGAGAAGAACTCGGCCGGCTGGATGGCGTGGTCCAGCACTGCTGGGTTCAGCCATGTCTCGGTGAAGCAGAGGAGGTTGCACTCCCGGATGTCTCTCTGGAAATTTACTCTGGCCCTGAGGTCATCGAGCTTGTTCTCCAGTGACTGGACGTTGGCGAGCAGGATGCTAGGCAGAGGTGTGCTGTGTGCACGGGCCCTCAGCCTGTTCCTGATGCCGGCTCATTTTATTCTTCCTCAGGATCTCACTCGGCCAGCTGGGATCCGCAGCAGTTAAAATCTTCGTATTGTAAGCACATTGTATACTAATAGAAACAAGAGTCTCTCTACTGTACTTAATGCACTTAATGGTGGTGGATTTGCCGGTGAAGGGTTGCTGAAACTTAACAACATAAACGATGGCAGAGGAGTAGCGACGGCAGCTGACCTCACCGGCGCCATCTTGGCAGGGTAACACATTAGCACATTTCTGCTTACTTAATAGTAACTCACATTTAACTATTTGTCATACAAAGCCAAGAATTGGTCATCCTGTGTAACAGTTCATGAGTTACGACCAAAATATCATGTTCAATTTTGCATGTCTGCTATAGTGCCACATAATGGCCAAATTCATCCAAATTTGGATGAATTAGGTCTTCGTCTTCCTCCGCTTATCTGGGTCTGGGCCGCGGGGGCAGCATCCCAAGTAAGGATCCCAGAGAGCCCTTTACCCAGCCACCTCCACCAGCTCCTCCGGCAGGACCCCAAGGCGTTCCCAAAACAGATTGGATATATAATTTCTCCAGTGTGTCCAGGGTTGACCCAGGGGCCTCCTGCCAGAAGGACATGCCCGAAACACCTCCCCAGGGAGGTGTCCAGGAGGCATCCTGACCAGATGTCCAAGCCACCTCAACTGGACCCTCTCGATTCTACTCTAAGTCTCTCCCAAATATCCGAGCTCCTCACCTCTAGGGCTGCACCCGGTCACCCTATGGAGGAAACTCATTTCGGCTGCTTGTATCTGTGATCTTGTTCTTTCGGTCATTATTCAAAGCTCATGACCATAGGTGAGGATTGGGACGTAGTGGTAAATCGAGAGCCTTGCTTTCTGGCTCAGCTCCCTCTTCACCATTAGAGATCGTTTCAGCAGCCGCATCACTCGTGATACCTAAACTCCTCCACTTGAGGCAGGACCACTCTCCCGACCCGGAGTTGGCAAGCCACCCTTTTCCGGTCGAGAACCATGGTCTCAGATTTGAAGGTGCTGATCCTCATCCCAGCCGCTTCACACTCGGCTGCGAACCTACCCAGCAAGAGCTGCAGGTCAGAGCCTGATGAAGCTAGGAGGACCACGTCATCTGCAAAAAGCAGAGACGAGATTCTCCTGCTACCAAACTAGACCCCCTCCACACCACGGCTGCGCCTAGAAATTCTGTCCATATACAGTCCCTGACAAAAGTCTTATCGCTTGTGTACAAAATGACCTCAAGTGTCGCTGAAATATATTTATAATCAAGATTTTTTTTACAAGAAATGGCCCATTTTATTCCCAAAAGCTTTTGTAATAATGTTTCAGTGCAAAATTAAACTGTCAAAAAGTATTATAATATTCAAAACTTTGTAAAACCCATAAAAGTCCATTTTTGCAAAGACATAAGTGTTGTGTCCTTGTCATATGAGCTTCATCTGTGACTAATAATGGATCAATTAGGACTCAGGTGTGCATAAAAAGAACCCCAGAACCCCACTAGACCTTCACATCAACTGCAACTAGACCACTGAAAACATGCCTAACATTCACCCTGAGACTAAAGTGTTATCAAGAGGATGAAGACCAGATCCACTGCTGATGTGTCTCAGTGTCACGTACAGAGGATAAAAATAAGATTTGAGGAGACTGGAGACCTTTTTGACAAGCCCAGGTCAGGCAGACCCTGCAAGACAACTGCTCGAGAGGACAGTTTGTTGGCTGGAAAACCCAAGGCCCATTTTCCACTGCAGCAGAGCTCCACGAGACCCGGTCACCTGAAGTCCCTGTGTCAACCAGAACAGTTGGTCATATTCTGGAAATGTCCTCCATGGTGGAATCAGTGCCCAGAAACCAGCACTAAACGAGAGACAATTTGCTAAGTCCCACAGTCTGCTAAAAAGATGGATGCTGGAAAAGTGGCAGAAGGTGGATTTTTCAGATGAATCTTCTGTTGAATTACACCACAGTCACCGCAAATATTGCAGGGGACCTACTGGATCCCGCATGGATCCGAGATTCACCCAGAAAACAGTGATGTTTGGTGGCGTAAAAATCATGGTCTGGGGTTAAATCCAGTATGGGGGTGTTTGAGAGATCTCCAGGGTGGAAGGCAACATCAATAGTCTGAAATACCAAGAAATCTTAGCTACCTTTTATATTCCCAACCATAAAAGAGGCCAAATTCTGCAGCAGGATGGGAAATCCATCATATACTTCCATCTCCACATCAAAGTTCTTCAAGGCGAAGAAGATCAAGATTTCAGCGGCACTTGAGGTCAATTTGTACACAAGACTTTTGTCAGGGACTGTACTGGAAATCAGTACTGGATGGAGTTAAATGAGGTTTAATAAGTTAGATTTAGACAATATAAAATATAAATCAGTTAGAGCTAAACTATATAAATAGGACAAATAATTAAAGCAGTGATCATAGCAACAATCATATCAGTGATAAATAAGTGAACTGAATAATCTTTTTTCTATGTTTTATAATTGTGTTATTTTTCCTCTCTGTTTAATTAAATCATTTCTTATAAGCTTTGTATAAGGCCATGGGGACCTGCCAAACACTGTCTGAAGTCCCTTTATTTAGGCAGTGGTGACAAATAGTCAGATGTTTAAGTCAGATAGTTAAGCTGGTAGGCTTCAACTCCTCCCCCAAAATCAACCTAAAAGGGACAGGGACACAAAATCACAGCCAGCCACACAGTACACGTGGGAGCATATGCCCAGAGACTTATCAAATCACATAAGTAAAATATGTAAGACTGAAGAATTGACTACTGTAATGCTCAATTTATTGGAAGCCCAGAATCACCTTTCAGTAAACTCTAACGTTCAAAATGTCACCTCAAGAATCATAAATTAAATTGAAGTGATTGTCATTGTGATACACAGCACAGCACAGCACACGGTGACACAACAAAATGTGTCCTCTGCATTGAACTCATCACCCTTTGTGAGCAGAGGGCCTTGGCGCTTCGGGATTCAAACCGGTAACCTTCTGATTACGGGGCCACTTCCTTAACCGCTAGGCCACCGCTGCCCAAAAATGGTAACAAAGACACTTTTCGTCCCTGGGTGGGCCATGGCTATAATAAGAAGATTTTAACACATTACTTTTATTCTCTCTTTAGACTACCTGTAACATTTTGCATCATCTATAAAATTCTGCTATTAAAATTTAAAGGAATTGGTTATTTTATCTCACCGTTCTGCTGTCCTTTCTCTCATTGATGCATTTGAATTTTGTCTTTGTCCAACTCTTATTCCTCCAAAATGTTGCTGATATTTATTTTAATATTAGTAACATTTTTGGATAATTGCTTGAGAAAATGCATGGGTTTTCTGCATAGCAATCAGATAAAAGCCCACTCCCCCCTTACTCAGAGATTCAGATTTATTGGATTTAAAAACATGAAATAAAGTCCCTGAAGGTCTATGATACTTTGTATGATGATGTTTGGCCAATATCAGACTCTTCTGCGGAAGCCAGCATTGTCACACATCACACAGACTCGCACAGAAGCACCATCCCCAGTGTACAGTGTACACACTCCCTTCACCTGACACACTTGCTCATGATTCACTTACCCGCTCGTTTTTGCTCTGATCCATGGAGAAGATTGCACACTGTACATACTGTACTGTATAGCGTATCTTCACTATATTGTAATGAGCTTTCCAGGAATAGTCATGTTTTTTGAGTTGAAATACCATGTCTTTCTGCACCTGGGTCCTACACCTTTGCCTCATTCCCCACAGCATTACAAAACTGAAGATATCAATGATGGTCACATGATGGTCACAGATGTGGCTTTCCATCTGCACATTTTGGGAAGGAGAGAATTTAAATGATTTATGACAATTTATGGTGGTCAGAATAGTGCACAGATGTTCATGAAGCTGAGATGGAAACACAGAAGCTGACAAACTTGAACCACTTACCTGTCCACTAATTTTCTTAGCTGCAAAAGGTGGGCCAGACAGGAAACCAGGTAAGGTTGTTACCTTCCACACACAGTGTGTGTACTGGTTACAGGTTTTGTTGTCTTTCATGATTTTTTTTTCCTGTTATGTCCATTGTCATTTTTCAGACCTTGAACTGCAGGAGGCTACAACTGACAGTCACATTTGTCACCTGCTGTTATTATTGACCAGTCCTTTTGGCAGGAAAGGACACTTCAGTTCACCCTGGCAGCATAAGTGCCATTTTAATTGGAAGTGAGAGAACTGCACTGCTCTCATAAGAACATCCAACCAAATCCAGTAAGCCCTGCTGGAACTAGGGAGCAGTCAGGAAGACCTTCCTGCAGAGCAGTGTCTGACATCAAATGTGACACCATCCATTCATCCATATTTTCCCCGAGTGGATGAAATACCAGCTCTAATGGATAAGTTGATGAACACAGGACACACCATGAGGACTGGCATCATCGCATATCTCAGTCTTGCCAGGCCACTTATGCATCTCAGTTTCTATAAAACATCAAGGCAACATTTGGGAAAAAGGAATTATCTGTTTAAACTATAACAACTGATCTTTAGGCCTCATCAGACTATTCATTATAAAGGTTCTCATTGTTTCTTTTGCTTTTGCATGCCCTGTTTGTACAAGTTCAGTGCTGAGACATTCTTCTTCTGTATTCACATTATAAACGTGTGCACCTTCCCATTTCCTGGAGCTTTATTACGACGGCTGTGAGTCAGATGAAGAGTGTTTTCCTCTCTGTATCTTTTTCTCCTTTAGTATCGTACATTTGACCCATGCAAGCAACTCTGGTGTAGTCACCCAGAAAATCCTTTCTTCTGCAAAACCAAGAAGGGGCCACCCATTGACGGGACAACATGTGAAGATGGAAAAGTACTGACACACATACACCAAAACACAAGAGACACAAATGAAATATGACATTAAGGGCAGTGCATGAAGTTACCAAAAAACTTGATACTAAAACCACTCTACTGTTCGCATGTGCACAGAAATATATTTCTGTCAATATATATTGTTGTATTATAATGCTAAAGCACACATGCATGCACCGATGTTGTGAATCCAGCACATCCTGGACAGGATTGAGGAAAACACATGCACTTTATAACATGTGGTTGGAGACATAATAATAAAACTGATGTTGGGATCATCCCTCTCTCTCTCTCAGCATTGTTTTAAAGGCCACTGCATCTGGCTGAGCTCTGAAGTCATCCGACAGGATGGACACTGGAGTTCCTGGGGTCTTTTTGGGCAGTGCTCACGCTCATGTGGAGGGGGAGTCCAGTTTCGTACACGCGAGTGTAACAACCCATAGTGAGTGTATGTGTGTGTATGTGAGGCTACACTGCATCTTTATTGTACACTAAACTCTGTAAGCTGGTAATCAGTGGTGCTTCTAGACCTATTGGTGGGGGACATATACTCTGTATGAATACTAAATGCTGCATTTGCAAATTGATAAAACACCCATGCAGTATTTTACCTCAACTCATATAGCTTTTCATTCATCAGTAAGTTATTTTACTGGGGCAATGGCCCCTGTTGGCCCCCTCAGAACCACCACTGCTGGTTTGTATTAATGCTTGTAATCGTAAAATTGTATTTTGCGTAATTCCCATAATCCTTCCATATTAGAATACTTCCTCACATATTACAAACTTTTTTCCCCTTTAGTTGCTTGAACTAAAATCTAGGTTAATGAAATGACTACGCAAATAAACCCCATTGTGCTAAACTGGCAAATGAACATTCCATTCATGAGTGAGAATTCTTATTTCAAGGCTATCAGGAATATATATTATTAGGTTAAAGTGGCTCCTGCAAATAGGTGTAATACATTAGAGGGCATATCAGACTTAATGTTTTTTGATTGACACGATGAAGGACAGTGGACCCAAGCACAATCGTTTTATTAAAAAAAAGGATTTATTGAAATTAATACATTTATTGCGGAACAGAAAACGTATTCACAGGATGCAGAGGTTTCAAACTTTTGTACTCAATGACAATGATTTTTTTCTTTCAGAAGCTTATATACAATGTTTTGGTCATTCAGATAAGTGGAAAACCCTTCAGACAGAATAAAGAAAGAATACATTAACAGATATACGTACAGCACCAGTCAAAACTTTGGACACACCTTCTCATTCAGTGCTTTTTCTTATTTTTCTCACTGTAAATGAATACTGACCACATCCAAACTATGAAGGAACACATATGGAATCATGTAGAAAACCAGAAGAGCATTTGAATAACAGAATAGGTTATGTTATAGGTTATAGGTGTGATTTGATGATGTCCTGGCCTGACGTCCATCTTGCGGAGTTTGTTGTTGACTGTGTGTTCCTGGTTTCCCGATTGTCTTCGTCTGGGTTGCTCTTTGGAAAAAAGCGTTTGCCAAGTAAAGTAAATTAAGTAAAGTTTTTATCTTTACATCCGATTGTGTCTTGTGCCAACTAGCCTGTCCTGTGTTTTGTGTCCTGTGTCCAGTGCACTGTGCGCTGTCTTCACATGTGTGCCTTGTCAAGAGTTCATTCAAGAACCATCAGATAGGACTGGTAAAGTTCAATACTCTGATTTGTGCTCTAATCCATATTATGGCAAGAAACTTATCTGACTAAAGAGAAATGACAGTAAATCTGTCAAATTTAACAAACTTTTCAATGCATCCTCAAATGCAGTTGCAAAGACCATCAAATGCTATGATGAAACGTGAGGACCGCCCCAGGACAGGAAGACCAAGAGTTACCTCTGCTGCAGACAACAAGTTGTCAGGCTCAGAAACTGCACTTTAACAGTGCTTCAGATGAGAGCCCACTTAAATACATCACAGACATCATGTAGCAGACACATCAGAGGAGATTGAGAGGAGCCTTCATGGTCAAAGGAAGAACAAGAAGAAGGGCTTCTACATGTTTTGGTCTGACTGGAGGAGCAGGCGTGATGGCATGGGGGTGTTTTGCTGGTGACACTGTCAGCGAATTATTTAAAATCCAACACACTCTTAACCAGCATGGCTACCACAATATTCTGCAGTGACATGCCATCACATCTGGTTTGCATCGTAGTGGGACCATCGACCCCCATTGAGGCAAAGAAAGGGCTATTTGGCCAAAAAAGAGAGTGATTGAGTGCATTTACATTTACATTTACATTTAAGGCATTTGGCGGACGCCCTTATCCAGAGCGACTTACAAGGTGCTTTCAAGTTACCATCGATGAAGAGATCAATTCCGGTTCACTAGGACCCCAACTATGAATACATCTATTTAATTCACTCTGTTGTAGATTCTGTACACAAAGTTCGACAACAAGAAAATTACAATTTAATGTAAATCTTCTCTAAAGAGGAAGGTCTTGAGCTGCCGTGTGAAGGTGCTCAGTGACTGAGCTGGAAGTTCATTCCACCACCGAGGGGCCAAGATGGAGAAGAGTCTAGATGAATGTTTTCCTTTTACCTTCAGAGATGGAGGGACCAGGCGAGCAGTACTGGAGGCTCGGAGTATACCAGGTGCAGTGCGAGGTGTAATAAGGGCTGTGAGGTAGGATGGTGCTACTCCATGTTTGGCTTTGTAGGCCAGCATCAGTATTTTGAATCTGATGCGTGCAGCTACTGGGAGCCAGTGGAGGAACGTAGCAGAGGGGCGGTGTGGAGAACTTGGGAAGGTTGAAGATCAGTCGTGCTGCTGCATTTTGTATGAGTTGTAGAGGTCAGATGGTACATAGTGGTAGACCAGCTAGAAGGTAGCTACAGTAGTCCAGTCTTGAGATTACTAAGGACTGCCACATCAGATGACCTAAACTTATTTAAGATGGTTTAGGATGAGTTGGACAACACAGTAAAGGCAATGCAGCCATCAAGTGCTCAGCAGCTCTGGGAACTCCTTCACAACTGCTTCAGGTGACGATCTAGAGGCTGAGAGGGTGCAAAGTTGTCATCGGAGCAAAAGTTGGTTACTTTAAAAAAATCTAAAATATATTCTGATCTGTTTAAAACAATCTTAATTTCTATATAATTTCAATTTACTATGTCATTCATTCATTCATAGTTTAGATATCCTCCATTTACAGCATTTGGCAAACACTCTGGTCCAGATCGACTTTAAATATCCATCATTGAAACCCCTCATTTGGATCACAAGGACGCGATCTGAAGATTCCAATTTACGTACGTTTTTTTTATTTGTTAGATATAGAAATTGAAAGGAAGAGCTCCTTTTAGTGTATATATGTTCTAAACAGGAATGAAAAGGTGCAGGAGAGAGGTATCTGAAATACGGTGTGTAAAAAGAAGACATACTAATATATACTACATATAATACAGAATATGATGTCAAATTAAAATTAAAGGATGAGGTAGAAACCTTATTGCTCATGCTTGAGGCAGCGAGGGCTCTCCCAGGGAGGGTAGAGAACAGACTTCACCATCCGCTGCAAAACCACACACAGAGACAGCAGCACAGGATGCTCTCAATGCAGCGGTGGGAGAAGGACCAACAGAACTTGCAGGAAATAAAGTCTTCTTCACCAGCTCTGTTGAGTCCACACCACAGGACAGGTCCTCCTCCGCCCAGGAAGCGGACGTCTGACGCCCTCTCCACACACTCACTACTGATGTAATGTGGTTTGATGGCCGTTTTCCCTTTCCTTGGCCTTTGATGTGTTCAGGAACAGGTTATGGTCTCTGCACCACGCTGTCAGCTGCTCCACCTCGTGCCTGCAGACTCATCTCCTCAGAGGTGTCGTCTGCAAATTTGATTTTCATTGTGAGCACAGCACACGGTGACACAACAAACCGTGTCCTCTGTATTTAACCATCACCCTTGGTGAGCAGTGGGCACCATGAAAGGCACCTGGGGAGCAGTGTGTGGGGGCGGTGCTTTACTATTTCATTTATGGCATTTATCAGACGCCCTTATCCAGAGCAACTTACAATCAGTAGTTACAGGGAGCAGCTCAGGGTTAATTGTCCAGCTCAGGGACACGATGGTAGTAAGCAGGATTTGAACCTGGGTCTTCTGGTTCATAGGTGAGTGTGCTACCCACTAGGCTACTACCACCACCCTGCTTTGCTCAGTGGCACCTCAGTGGCACCTTGGCGTATCGGGAATCGAACAGTCAACCTTCTGATTACGGGGCTGCTTCCTTAACCACTGCCCTGATGATTTGACGATTGTGTTGCTGTACTGGGTGGGGGTGAGGCACAGTCACGTGTGAGAAGGACAGGGGGCTCAGCACACAGCCCTGAGAAGAGCCAGTGCTGATGGGCGAGGAGATGTGAGGACCCACCCTGACCCTTTGTGTGTGGTCTGTCAGGAAGTTCCAGAAACAGGTGGAATATGGGAGTCCCAGATCCAACAGTTTACACACTGTGAGGGAGGATGGTGCTAAAGTCTATAAAGAGGAGGCGTGCGTAGATCTCCTGGTGCTCCAGGTGGGACAGGGCAGCATGAAGAGCCACAGCTACAGTATAGACCTGTTAGTCCTGTAGGCAAACCGGTGTGCAGGTTTTTAGTTTGAGCTTGAAGACTCTTTTCCAGTCTGTCTTCCTTTTAATGACGGGCGGTGGCTACGCTGAGGCATCCTGACACTGCACTGTATGGTAACTGTGGTGTCAGGATAGAGAAGACATCTGAACAGACCCGACGTCAGGGCCAGCGACCAACTCATATCTGCTTCACAGGGCCATTGCTTTACTGGCCATTTTATGCTAAGCATGCCGAGCTGCCCTGGCACCTGAACTGACAACCTTCAGGTATAATTATTGTACCTGACATGAACTACTAGGTAATAGCACTTTTTGGGGAATGTTAACGTGGCAGATCTTTCAGGAATAATGTCTGTAACATGCTGGTCTGTTTACAACCCGACCTGGCCGTGCCCTGATTCACGCTTTGCTCCTCACGACTGTGATATCAGGCAGAAGCAGGCATGGAAGATGCCGGGGGGCGGTACCTTGATCCCGGGGACCACAGTGGCACCTTGGCAGCAGATTACGGGTTATACGCTAGACCACCACTACCCCATTACGTGTTCATAAAATTGTATTTCTTTAAATTGGATATTTCAATTAGACTAATCAATGGAGCTCCTTGGTCCCCACAGCCCTGCTAATGGAGGACGGACCTGCCTGGGTGTCAGCTACCAGTTCCAGCTGTGCAACGTGCAGGAGTGTGAAGGCCCGTTCCAGGACTTTCGTGAGAGGCAGTGCCGCATGTGGGAGCACACCTTCGACTACCAAAACACCCGTCATCACTGGCTGCCCTACGAACATCCAGATTGTAAGTACCAGAAGAAAGAAAGAGAGGAAGTAGAAAGTGAAGTGATTGGCATTTAGATATACTGCAGCACAGCACACGGTGACACAGTGAAATGTCTCCTCTGTATTTAACCATCGCACTTGGTGGGCAGTGGACAGCCATGACAGGCCCCCGGGGAGCAGTGTGTGGGGACGGTGCGTTGCTCGGTGGAACCTCAGTGGCACGTTGGGGAATCAGGATTGGAAATGGCAGCCTTCTGGTTACTGGGCCGCTTCCTTAACCGCTAGGCCACCCTAAATCTTACAAACCTTCCCTGACCGGGAATCGAACCCGGGCTGCGACAGTGAAAGCGCCAAATCCTAACCACTAGACCACCAGGGACCACATACAACATATTAAAGATGTAAACTAGGGCCATGGTACATAACACAAACCGTGAACTCACAGAATATAGACTAGCTTGTAGTACTGAACACAAAGACTGTAAACTACAAACATGATTCCAAATCAAGTTGTACAAAGTATGAATAAAAAGGAATGCAATAATTTACAAATCTCATAAACTTATTTATCCTACTTATATTTATTATGTTTATTATCTATACGGTATATGGTATCTATCTACGGTATTTATATTTATATTATAAATATTATTGTTTATTATTATTTATAGTTATTTTTTATTGTTTATATTTATATAATATAAATATTATAATTTATATTTATTATATTTATATTTATTATTATATTGATTGTATTTATATTTATATTTATCCTAACCACTAGACCACCAGGGACCACGTACAACAAATTAAAGATGTAAACTAGGGCCATTATACATAACATGGTACATAACTCACAGAATATAGACTAGCTTGTAGTACTGAACTCAAAGACTGTAAACTACAAACCTGATTGTCACTGCTGGAGTTCGGGGACGCATTTGCAGGCATGCTTGGAGCAAGGGGACAAGTCGTTGCACGGGGAGTAGACATTGGACGCGCTGGGGAGGAGGACCGGAGGCGTTTGGTCGGGGAGAGGGAGGCCGGAGGTGTAGTCGTGGACGCGCCGCAGCGCGGCGTGGAGGGAACTAGGGCTTCGTGGGGGGTAGCGGGGAGATTGTCTTGTCAAAAGGGGGCAGGCAAACTCAGTGTCAATGGCAGGCGAAGGTCGTGGTGTCGAGGTAGAGTCCGTCAGGAGATCGTCGTAACAAAGGGGGCAGGCAAGGCTCGTGGTCAGGGACAGGCAAGGCTCGTGGATTCTAGTCAGCTGGGCGTGGGAAAACAAGGCTAGCGTCTCTGGGAATAAATTCAACTGAAAGAGCGGGCAGCGTCTCCTCGGGGTTACCTGACTTTTATACTCTGCGCTGCCCGCTCTCGTTTCCGCTTCCGGGTCGCCGTCTCTCTGGCTGGTCTGGTGCTCCCTGGTGGGCTGGAGGTGTATTGGCTGTGACACTGATTCCAAAACAGTTGTACAAAGTATGAATAAAAAAGGAATGCAATAATTTACAAATCTCATAAACCTATATTTTTTTCACAATAAAGTGAGACATTTTGAAATGTCATGCCAAATATTGTCTCATTTTGGACTTCATGAGAGCTACACGTTCCGAAAAAGTTGGGACAAGTAGCAATAAGAGGCCGGAAAGGTTAAATGCACATATAAGGAACAGCTGGATCACCAATTTGCAACTTATTAGGTCAACTGGCAACATAATTGGGTATAAAAAAAGATGATGAAGTTATCATCATCTACAGTCCATAATATCATCCAAATAGTCAGAGAATCTGGAACAATCTCTGTGCGTAAGGGCCAGAAAACCATACTGGATGCACCGTGCCATTCGCCATTGCCGGCTAAAAAAGAAGCCATATCTAATCAGGCGTTTTCTCTGGGCCAAGGCTCATTTAAAATGGACCGTGGCAAAGTGGAAAACTGTTCTGTGGTCAGACAAATCAAAATTTGAAGTTCTTTTTGGAAAACTGGGATGCCATGTCTTCCGGACTAAAGAGGACAAGGACAACCTTGTATCTCTGATGGACAAGCCTGTATCTCTGATGGTATGGGGTTGCATGAGTGCGCGTGGCATGGGCAGCTTACACTGGAAAAGCACCATCAATGCTGAAAGTCATATCCAAGTTCTAGACCAACATATGCTCCCATCCAGATGTTGTCTCTTTCAGGGACTTTATTTTATTCTAGACCACATACTGCATCAATTACCACGTCATGGCTGCTTAGAAGAAAGATTCGAGCACTGAAATGACCATCCTGCAGACCAGATCTTTAGAAACAACATTCTTATTCCTAAACTTGAGCAACTTGTCTCCTCAGTCCCCAGACATTTGCAGATTGTTGTAAAAAGAAGAGAGGATGGCCTTGTCCCAACTTTTTTGAGATGTGTTGATGCCATGAAATTTGAAATCAACTAATTTTTCTCTAACAATGATACTTTTTGTCAGTTTAAATAGAAAATGTCAGATATGTCATCTATGTTGTATTCTGAATCAAATATTGAAATTTGAAACTTCCGCATCATCGCATTCCTTTTTTATTAACAAATTGTACAGTGTCCCAACTGGAATGGGGTTTGTAGGCACAACATGCTGACCATACACACTATAGACTATACTGGTATTTCTGGAGACTAGCGTCAGAAAGAAAGCTAGCTACATAATACTGGACATAAAGACTAGAGACCTGTCCTACAGTGTTGGACACAGACACTGGACATGTGCATGTATCACAGCACAACAGCATGTATCAAGTAGTCTGGATGGAGTATAATCTTCTATAACTGAGTTCTGGTGGAAGCTTCTGTAGTCATTTGTGTGGCCATGAGTAGCCAGTGCAGGAACTGTAGGGTGACGTGGTCCTGTTTAGCTGGTCTGCATTCTGGACCATCCAAACCAGAAGCTGGTTGATATGTTGATTGAGGTACAGCACGGTTTATCTGATATTGCCAGGGCTTTGTCACATCTGGAGAGGGAAAGCTGATCCTCCATCATGATACCCAGGTTTCTTGTGGACTTGGTATGCATGTTAGTTGGACATTGCAGAGGTTTGACAATTTGGCTGTTTTGACCAAGGCTTTTGTTTTCCATGTGACTGAGACAGAGGCCAGAATGTTTGCAGGAATGATGGGGTAGGCTGGGTATTACTAGTGGTATGAGAAACGTGAGAATGTGAGTTGATAGTCTGACACAAGGTAGGGGTGTATGCCTGCAGTCAGCTGGTACCACAGGGCGGAAACATCCTGACCCAAATATCTGATGGTTCTGTTATTGCTGAAATGAAATTTGCGACAGATGGAACCATTTCAGCCGATCCAGGTTGTTCAGTAGTTCATGAACATTTAAAGAAAAATGATTGTTTATGGGTTAAATGCAGAGGACACCTTTTGTTGTGTAACCATGTGACACTGCAGTGTTTCACAATGACAACCACTGAACTAGAGGCTTGTATTTAAAGTCTGAACAGGGCAGGAAGGGACATGAACATGTCCCTTCTAGTGAAATGGGAGAAATCGAGTTTCTTTCTGCTGGAACATGAAGAGTATGGGCGTGGATCCGCTCTGAGAACCATAACAGGTCATCCTTTCGTCACCCAGCTAAGCAGCGGTGTCAGCTGTACTGCCAGTCCAAGGAGACCCGGGCGGTGGTACATATGCAGCGCATGGTGGATGACGGGACGCGCTGCTCCTACAAGGACCCATATAGTGTGTGTGTGCGTGGCAGCTGTGAGGTGAAGCCTTCTTACGTTCATGATGATGATCTACATTCATGTAGGAAGTAGCATCAGTTCAATGTAGATTGTGTGTATAATCCTGCAGAAAGTTGGCTGTGATGGTGTGATAGGCTCCACCCATCAGGAGGACAAGTGTGGTGTCTGTGGAGGAGATAACTCCAGCTGCCATGTTAAAAAGGGCAACTTTACACGCAACCCCAAAAAACAAGGTAGGTCCACCGCCGCCTAGACATGGCTGTAGGATCATACACCAGCAGAAGGAGAGGAAGATCGAGCAGAAAGCAAACTGAGAAAAAAGAACCCTTACAGCAGCGCAATATCATTTCAGGTTTCTTAAAAGTACTTGAAATTCCACGAGGAGCAAGACATCTACTCATCCAGATACCCAAGGGAACCCAGCATGCTCTAGGTGAGAGTTCGGGACATTTTTTATTTTTATGCTGTTGATTAGAATACCTACAATGCCTAGTGGTGATGTGACAGTTATTGTAAGTGTCTCTGGGTTTTTATCATATTTACTGTATATAGTTCATGTAAAATTTGTATTGCTGTGCAAAAGGTTAGTGCCCTAAGCCATTAGAGAAAATGAAAAGCTCTGTGGTCTAGTTCTGGTGGTGGACACAGAAAGCATGGTCTTTTCCAGAATCTGAGCTTCCCTGATACATCGGTTAGTCTTTGACCACATTTTGTACAGACAAAGATCATCCCACAAGATCATCCCCTGCAGTTTTGGAGATGCTGTGATCCAGCTGTCCAGCCATCACAATTTAATAAAATCTGGACAGTTGAACCATTTTTCTGCTTCCTTTAAGGACATATTGTTCACTTGCTGTCTAACAATTTATCTAAATCTTGAGAGCCTCAAGCATCCCTCTGTGCAAAAGGGTTAAACAGCCGTGTGGAACAAAAAAAACTCAACCCCAACAAACACAGAAACATGTATATTGGTGGCCAACACCATTTAACCTCGCCAACATTTCATACAACCTCAGATCTGCAGTGCTAGGTGGATCAATAACGGTCTAAGACCGTATTTCACTGGAGACTACATGTCCGTGCTCAAAGTTTTCATTTCTGTTACGAATGTGTGTCCTGCTCTCTAGTGGTGAAGAATAAGGCCACAGGCCAGTTCTTCCTGAATGCAGACAGCGAGTTCCCAGAATGCCGTTCTGTTATTGAGAAGGGTGTGGAGTGGGAGTACGAGAATAGAGACAAGGAGACCCTGCAGGCCAGCGGTCCGCTGAGACATGACACAGTTATCATGGTAAAATATGCACACATATAACACAGAATACCACATGTGAACTGCCAAATCAGCTCCAAAATCAGCCAATCAGTGCAAATTGGGATTTAAAAAGAAAGACAAATAATTCTGAAACCTTTGCCACATTAAAATTGACACGTAAACTGTACAATTCAATAAAGTGGACAATAAATTGGAAAAATTCTATTCAATTTTACTGGTTATTGGTCAAAATAATCATTTGGAATCATTTTTGTGGCCTTGCCATTTTATCAGGAGTGTATGTATTTTTTCATATTTTCTGTGTTGCATGTAGCATATTACATATACATATATATATGTATGTGTATTACTATTCCAGATTCGATTCCATGGGGATTCCAGAATCACCCTGTCCTACAAATACATTATCCAGAATGATTCTCCCTCAGTCAGCGAGAACAGCATTCCACTGGATGACAGCCTGCTCTACAAGTGGGTGACAGAGAGGTGGTCCCGCTGCAACCGGCCCTGTGGAAAAGGTAATTCAGACAGGGGCTGTACCCAGCTTGTACATATATACGTATTTAGTGTTCAATGTGTAATAAGTGCAATGTTAACCAATATGTGCAACATATAAAAGACCTTAATAGATTTGAGCTACTGTATCATTTCATTATAATACACTGCCTGTCTAAAAAAAGTCCCCACCTGGTTGGATCATTACTGCAGGGATGATTATAGTTCTTTAACCCTAATTGATGCAGTGAGTACCACTGCTGTGCTGACCCATCCTGAGCTTGGTAGTCTCTTTCAGAAGAGTCAAGTTATTGGCTGGCATTAATCAAAGTACAAAGGAGATCACTGAAACAATTCAAATTGGGTTACCACATTATTAAAAACTGGACGGATGGTACAGCATAAGCTTGTCCACACACACGATGTGAAGGGAACAGCAATTTCTTCTTCTCCTGATGGCATGGGCATTTTACAAGATGACAAAGCCAGGATTCCCCGGGCTCAAACCGTGAAAGAGTGGTCCAGGGATCATGAGATGGAGAAGGACTTCCACAGCGGTCCAACTGTCCCATCATCTCTACAAGATCTTGACATTGCAGAACAATGCCATGGTGAATGCATACCCTCATCAAGGCTAAAAGCGGTCCAACTAAATATTAAAGTTTGACTTTTTTTTTTTGACAGGCAGTGTAATCAAATAATAATTCCAACCATAGAACCTTATCTGTAGATGTTAGTGTAGTTTATTATACTTGCAGTGTATTAGCTGCCAATGTCTTTCTTAATTCAATGTATAGTGCAGAACATATAATCAGTGTTAAAATCTCAGTAGAATTGTCAGCCATGAGACAAAGTTTGGTTTGTTAGCTGAGCGTGTGGAGCTCACAGGATGAAAGGATGAAATATAACTATAAAGGGCCATATGCTCCATCAGATTTCCATAGATCATTTTTCATAAACGGTATTATTACGGTAGTACATGGCCTTGATTCAACTGTAGGAGAGTGCAGTGTTCAGCCGTAATCATGTATGATGGTTGAAAGGTCAGCAGGAGTCGCGTTATGGCTGCATGAGGAAGACTGATCTGGTGATGGTGGACCACCGCCTCTGTGTACACATCAAGAAACCGCCCAGTGAGAGCCGCTACTGCAACGTGAAGGAATGCCCACTGCCAGTGTAAGAGCACGTGTGTGTATTTCGCTATATGTCTACATATTTTAGTGGTTCAGTTTTTATCAGCTCATTCTCATCATTAGAGAGTTCCTGCAACTTGACCTCAACTATGTTAATATAAGCAAATATACACACACACACACACGTATATATGTACAGTGCATCCAGAAAGTATTCATTTTCCACATATTACAGCCTAATTCTAAAATCCAGAATTTTACACACAAGACTCCATAATGACAACATGAAAAACGTTTATTTGAGGTTAAACGTTAAAATTGAGCTCAGGTGTCTCCTGTTTCCCCTGATCATCCTTGAGATGTTTCTGCAGCTTAATTGGAGCTGGAAAAAGAAGTGTATTGGACATGATTTGGAAAGGCACACACCTTCTATAGAAGGTCCCACAGTTGACAGTTCATGTCAGAGCACAAACCAAACATGAAGTCAAAGGAATTGTCTGTAGACCTCTGAGACAGGATTGTCTCAAGGCACAAACCTGGGGAACCTGGGGAATCTCTGCTGCTTTGAAGGTCCCAATGAGCACAGTGGCCTCCATCGTCCGTAAGTGGAAAAAGTTTCAGCACACAGGGAAGGTATTAAAGGAGTGGCTTCAGGACAATTCTGTGAATTTCCTTTAGTGGCCCAGTCACATCCCAGACTTGAATTTGATTGAACATCTTTGGAGAGATCGTGTTTAGAACTTATGGTCTTGAAATCTGCAGGTGTTTTAAAACAGACCTACAGTTTCTAAAATCCCATTGAGTGTAGGTTTGTACATAATATTTGACTCTTAATGGACATTCTGCAAAATAGACACATTTGAAGAGAAAGCAAGTAAACAGTACACAGAATTTAGTTGGTAGAATCATAAGAAAGAAGAATAATGACAAAGTGTACAGTTTACTGTATAATGTACATTGTACTGTACATTTGACATGACTGTGATACAGTGTATATAAAATGTGTACTTTTTTGCGATGTTGACATTTTTCTCAACCCTTAATGTGCACTATTACCTATACAATTCAGACAAAACAAGAAAAGTAGAGTAAGATGGTTGGATCAGTGTGCAGACCCTTCATTTTATACTTTGTTGATTCAGTTTTCTAAGGGAGTGGTCTATCAGCATGGCACATCTTGACATATTAGCTCACTGTTCCATGCGATAGCGTTCTAAACCTGTCAGATTGGAAGCACGGCTCTCTTGTGCACGGCTCTCTGCAGGCTATCCCCAGAATCAATGTCGGGGCCGGGCGGAGCCTTTCCAAAACGTTCATTTTCATCCGCGCAAAGCGGACAAGATAATGCTTATAGCTTCAAACTTAAAAAGTTAGGCCCGAGCCTAACCCGAGCCTGTGGCCAACCTGACTGTACCAGCATGCTTTGCACCAAGAAATGTGCGGGGAAATGAGCGGGTTGGATGTAAATAGTTGAATGTTGCATGTTGAGATGAGTGGCACTGTTTATGGTAGATGTGCACGTCTCCCAAAAGTGGGCGTGTTGTACTGCTGACTCCGCCTACCAGCTTGTACAAATAAAAAACACTTCTTCCAGCCAGAATGAGCGAAAGCTGGCTACATGATTCAATCCAGCATCTTTCTGATCGAAACATATCACCTGACACTGTAGTGAACAGCTTGCACATCTACGTGTCTTTCTGGTTCAGGTATTAAAACACAATGTTCATACTCCTTCTCCTCAGCTGGGTAGCTGGAGAATGGGAGACCTGTAGTGAAACCTGTGGGAAAGTGGGCTACCAGACACGTTCCGTTTTCTGCTACAAACTCCTGGAAAACAGCTCCAAACACAAGATCCGCAACAAGTACTGCAGCGATGAGCGTCCAGAGTCCCGCCGGCCCTGCAACAGACAGCCCTGCCCACAGTGGAAAGTGGGCCACTGGTCAGAGGTGGGTATGTATGTGTGAGTAGATCTGTTGCATTTTGCTCACAAATCACAAGAAAAGGTGAGACGTGGGAGGAAGAGGAAGGTTGGTGTTAAGAGAGCTTTGGTCATTCTGCTTCATCAACGGTCGGATCTGGAATTGGTCCCCTTATGACATCATAAGGGGAAGGGTTACCACCCTTTTCCCATGCTTTGTATGGCCAGAGAATTTCCCACCGCTCCCCGGCCGTCATGGCTTCATGTCTGGGGACCTTTATATGTGCTTCTATGGCAAGAGCCAAACCGGAAAACCAAACCTCTGACTATAAACCTAAAAAGACACTCTTTGGGTTCTCAGTACAATGCCGGAACCCGGAACATTGGTGCGGGTTATAGCACAGAGCTACGGGGGCGTGGCCTGCACCCAGTGTTCCGGGTGTGCTCGGCAGGGGCTTTTTTTATACAATTTATCGAATTTCAGTTTATTGCATTTATTCATCTGTTGATTAAAATGTGTGGATGATCAAGATATTACAGACTAAAAATAGAAACAATGAGGCAGAGAGAAAAAGTGGATTTTCCTGCAAAGAACATTGTAACTCCGCATAAAAATAGTGGTAAAATGATTAAATCATCTGACATCACCATGGTGTAGCTTTAGTTTTTTTATGATTATTTTTATGGATATAAAATCACTGGGGTTGTGGCCCTCTAAAGAAAAATATCACGTCATGTAGTAAGACTGCTGTTAACGTTATTTAAATGATTCATTTCCCTGTCTGATAATCTGATCTGATGACAGACTATGAATCCTGTTGCATTCTGGTCTTCGTTATTGGAGCCTGTGCTAAATGAACTTGTACCTGCCTCTGTGTGTTTGTGTGAGATTACAGTGCTCAGTTTCCTGTGGGAATGGGACTCAGCATCGGCAAGTCACATGTCGTAGCCGTGGTAACAATGTCGGACAATGTTTGGATGCCAAGCCGGAGTCGGTGCAAAAGTGCCACCTGCCTCAGTGCCAGAGTGAGTGGCATTCACTTCACTACACAGCTTAACACACTGGGGACACTGTGCCAAGGGCGGTTAAGGAAGCGGGGCCGTAATCAGAAGGTTGCCGGTTCGAATCTGCCAAGATGCCACTGCGGTGCCACACACCGCAACTAAAAGCAGTGACTTCACTTCAAGTGTTTAGGATTTCTGTAAAAATGCTTGATTGATATCAGTATCTTGAAGAAGATTACTTCCGTCAGACAGAAAACGGAGCTCGTGCACACTCCTGCCTGTCCAGACATCATGTGTGCACATGTTAGAGGACACCGCAGAAAAGAATACAGTCTGCAGCAGCAGATATCAGCAGCGGTGCATGGATAATGTTCCCTGGTCTTTTCTGCCCCTGCAGGCAATTTTCTGATCCAGTGGTTATCCAAGCCTGACCCGCGCTACCCTGCTTCCAAGATCTCCTCAAGTAAAAAGCCGCTGTCCAGCCTGGCTGTGGCCTCCAGCGGCATGCCGCCCCTCTGCTGGACTCTGCTGCTCTCTCTCTTCCTGCCCTGACCCGGTGGAGCCCCCGCGGTGGAGCCTCCACCTGCTGCTTTTTTCTGCACACACCATCGGGAGGGGTGTGGTTTCTCCTCTTTCTGGGGGCTTGTGTGTGATGACGGGAGCTGAGTTCTTGCAGATATTTGTGCTGGTCTCTCTCTGCTCTCTCTGTCGCTCTCTTTCTCTCTCACTCTCCTGTGTAGAGCTGTGTTGTGAAATGCTGGCCAGTCAGAGAACCTTCACTTTCAAAAACTGAGCTGAAGAACGTTGTTGAGGAGCGTGGCCTGAAAGGCCCGGTGGAGGGCTGCGTGTTTAGGTTTTGGGGGTGGGACAAGCCTTGTGATTGGACACCCGATGTTAGCTGCTGGGTTGCCATGGGTTACGCTCCTGGCTCTGTCCAAGAGTTCTGCTGCAGAATGAAAAAAAAAAAGAAAAGCCTCATGGGTAATGTCAACCTGTCATGTTGAGGACCGTTTTAGCTAAGCGCTCATTCCACCTCATTAAGACTTTAAATCGTTAAAAGAGGGCTGATGTGGAGAATGATGTGATGGGATAAAATGAAAACAGGGTTGTCAATTGCGCAAGACTACATGTCATCTCATCCTCCTCTCTTGACTGTTAAATATAGAATTTCAATAATGCAGCTTAATTGTGCTTGCATATATATATATATTTATATATATTATATTATATATATATATCACACTCAAACGCACATGCATACAAAAACACGCATATATTTGTACTTCTATATCGATATAAAACTATACGAGTAACAATAATATGAATAATAATTACTTTTACCATAAATAAGCTAAAGCTTATTTGCCTAACCCTTTGGACTGCTAGTGATCACTTTGATCCTTGACTGTTATGTGGATTTTTTAATTATTGTTTTACATGAATATAAAATTCAATATTTAACAATGGGGAGATCTTTATTATGCAGGATATGTTCTGTCAGTTGCCCCATTGCATTGATGATGAGTGGTTTTTCATTTTAATTTCATCATTTTTCCATTGCAGTGACATTATAATGACAGTGCGTGGAACTAAGAAAAAAAGGTTTGCGGTGCATATGTAGGTTAATTGTGAGTGTGTGTGTGTGTGTGTGTGTGTGTGTGTAATGAAAGACTAGGGAAAATACCTCATGACCTCATTGTTGTTTCTGGGCGGTTTTTGTTCGTTTTTGCAGTGTTGCGTGTACTAACAATGCCTTATACTACACTGAATGTACTGGCATTTATCCACCGGAGGGATGGCTTTACTCACACAGAAACAGGCAGCTTCAACAGCCCAACACAAACATAGCAAATTAGAAAAGGGCGCAAGCTGAACACTCCAGAGTTGTCATTGTGTTGTGACCATATTTCTGTTGTGATGATGTAGCGAGCCACCAGAGCTTTGTGTAAAAGTAGGAGATGTTAAGCCTGACCTTGCAGTGTGATACTGTATATATATCATTGGTGTTGACTGTATCTAATAACATTGATGACTGTTAATTCCTTACTTATGAAAATGATATAATACACTATAACTGTTCTGTGGCTTCTCTGGCCTGCTGCACCTGGCTGGTTCTAGAGGAGTTCATTTAGGAACAATTTCAGATGGAATTATGTGCACTGCGTCTATATGCACTTTGATTTATCAGGGAAATTTTATTAATGTTTTGTAAATGTTTAATATATGACACTTAAATGTGCCATGCAGTTTTTACATCGTCATGGAGATCCTGTATTTTATTTATTCAATGACAGATTTATTTATGTAAAGGCTCATCTGACTTCTTCAGCTGACAGAGTTCAAAGTAATCAAGTGTTTACCAAAGTGACTGTGAACTTGTACCTTTCGATACAGCTGATTTATTTTTCTTAAGAAAATAAGTCATATATATAATGGGGGTGCATTGTTTCAATTGTCATATTCAACTGCAAACGTTAAATAAAAAATAAAAATGTGTAAAAAAATTGGTCCGTACAAATGAGATCAACTGGCCAACGTAGCGGCACTTTACAGCTCACACGTAGGCCTTTCTCCTTCCCACTGCTTCTGACCCATCCCAGCTGCTTGCCAAGCCTTTCTTCCGGCTGAGAGAAATCTTCTGGTCTGGTCAGTATGGTCACAGCCTTCTCAATATTGGTGATGTCTGCATGCCACCAAATGTGATTACTTCATGCTGGGATCAGACTACAGGAATTTGGTCTTTCATGGTCGCCATCATTTCTGATGACATTTACATTTACATTTACAGCATTTATCAGACGCCCTTATCCAGAGCGACTTACAATCAGTAGTTACAGGGACAGTCCCACTGGAGCAACTTAGGGTTAAGTGTCTTGCTCAGGGACACGATGGTAGTAAGTGGGATTCGAACCTGGGTCTTCTGGTTCATAGGCGAGTGTGTTACCCACTAGGCTACTACCACCCTGATGAGGTGATCCTATTCCCTCAAATTCTGCAATTTGTGTCCAGCTTATATAATTGTCCCCTTAAAATGACTAAACACACAGACATTAATGTTTAAACTGCTGGCAACAAAAGTGAGTACACCCCTAACTTTCCATTTTAGGTGGGAATGGGGAGCGATCATTGCAGCACCAATAGAAAACCAGCATTATGATGATGAGATTCATTTCATGTTATGTATTGGAACGTATCATTTAGAAAATGGGGAGTAGAGTAATGAGCTTATTAATGTGCAGGTTTTATTTACTACACTGGCAGTACTCCTACATTGCTGCAGTTGCCTGTTGAATGCGGTTGACCCCCTGGCGGTTCATTTCTGGTTCAGGTTCATGGCATGGGCATGCACAAAATGTGGTCTGTAACCCAGCTGAGGTTTTTGTGTTGTGCCTAGTGAGTGTATGTGTGAACCTGCATGCACGATATGCATATCATGCGTTTTATTGTAATTGCAGTTTCATTTTCTGTGATTCAGGGCAAAGCTGCAACCGTGACCGCTCGGTCTTCTGTCGGATGGAAATCTTCCTGCGCTACTGCTCCTTACCAGGATACCAGCAGCTGTGCTGCAAATCCTGCACCACCACCAACACAACCAAGGCCCAGCCCATCACCCCTGACCCTCAGAGACACATGTCCCCCACCGTCACCGTACCGCAGGACATCTCCACCTCCTTCAGCGTCATCACGCACCATTCGACCACACACACAAGCAGCTGCACCCGGCAGTACCCTCCAACACAACCAGGTTCACACACAACGTCCATCACTCCCACCATGCCCGTCCCTACTACTGAGACACACATCGTTCTCAGCCTTGCTCCTAGCGTGTCGACCGAGGGTACCAGTGGTTCAGCAGACAGTGGTGAGGATCTCCTGAGGACCATCAACACCAGCGGTGATGGCTCAGGTTTGACCACAACGGACTGGTTCCTTACGTCCACCAGCCATTTTGTTGTGTCTACTTCCTTACCAACTCAGCCTCTGGAATGGATAAGACCATCAACAGCAGTTCTGACAACCCTACCTCCATCCCCAACATCTGTAGACAAGGCAACAGAGCATCCCCAGAGAGGCGAGAGTAATGCCATCGATGTTCCACTGTTCACCACGGGCGCGGACAGCGAGGTCGGCGTCAACAACGTCATTCACAGACGGAGCCGAGTGTTCCTGCGGGAGAAAACACGGAACAAGCGCATTCAGGAGCTCCTGGAAGAGAAGCGGAGTTTCCTCCAGAGGTTGAAACGAGAGCAACAAGCTTGACCCTCCCAACATCTTCAAATCTTCACCTACAAACAAAACATTACAAGCCATTAACATCCCAGATTTTCACCTATAAACTAAGAAGAATTTCATTCTGTAAATTCTACAGTCTACTGGCTGCAGAGACATAAAGCAAAATAGCTGGATGTGTATCAATCCTTTTACGATATCAATATTTCTCCAAACGATTCTGATTGGCAGACTACATGTATCCTAAAGTGAATTCACAATGAAGCAGATACTGAATTTCAAGCTGTACACTAATCTCAATATTGTCTGTGGCTGCACATTTTGAACAGAAATGAGATTTTTCCATTTCTCAATTCTATCAGATCATTGGGAACTTAAGTGTAAATAAAATAGATTCAAGCTGCTCAGTTTAATTTCTTTCCCATGTTCTAAGTTTTTGATCAGTGTTAATGCACGTAATGTTTCACGCTGTTTACTACATGTATGCAATTATATTTAAATGTATACGTGTACATTGCATGGTGAACATATTCTGTTGTTAGGTGTTTGAAATGCTTCAGTCATGGAACATCTCAGAAGTTTGAGTAACTACAAACTTCAGATTCAGGGATATGACACACTAGATAGAGGTCTTTAGAAACAGATACTCATCAAATTCGGTTTTGAAAAATAGAGTTGTATTTTCATTTTTTTATATGCTGTGATCTCTCTCTCTCTCTATCTCAATAAAGCTTTAATAATAGCCTAAAAAAATTCTATTCTATTACTGCTACACAAAGCACAAATGGGCATTTTCTGTACAGTGTGTACATATAAATGAAACCAATATATTGCAGTATTTATTAAAATACATGTGGCATCTTCTATGTGTATCTCTTATTATTATTTTTACTACATTCCTGATCAAAATCTTACAAATATTCACATTTCACACAGAGGGATTGTAATCAGCCATAACACACACACTCACACACTGTCAGGCTTGACGGCAGCTGTGCTCAACACCGGTGGCCAATCCTGACGGCGCATAAATGCCGGATGTTTCCGCCCCTTCCAGGTCTCCGGCATTTTCGTGAACTCAGACATGAACTTGACTTCAGTGGGTGAAGTTCTGGCAATCGGCACACGCCTGCGGGCAAGTTTACGTTCTTTATTGTAGTTAAATTGTTTTCGTCCACCGCGCCGCTGTTTATTCGTGTTTATTGTTTGTGTAGTAATAAAAAGCCCCCGTAAGTCTGTAGTCGTGACACACACACATATACAGGGAACTGAATATATGGAACAAAACTTATATATGGAATGAAAATCGGAATATGTTGAATGGAAATTGAATGCCAGTCTCACGTGAACTAATTGGTTGAATACACTGGAATAGTCAGTAAGATAGCGTGGTATTCTCAAGCTTTTCAATATGTCTTCGGCTGAAATATTAAATTGTATTAAGCCCCCGTCTTGTGACGTCATGCGTATGTGTCCTCCTTCCTTGCCATGTCATGACAGAATGCCGTTGCTCCCTCCAAAAGCGCAGAGGAAAAAGGCAGAGGAGAGATGGGATGGCCGGAGTACTCCCCGGGGGAGCTGATCTCGCCCTGGGTCTGGAATGTCAGCAGGGTGGACGACCCACGGGACTACCGGTGGGAGGACACGGACAGCGAGAGCGATGATGACCTGGATTGGTGGGCGGTCGGGGCCCGGATGGCTCCGAGATCATCGTGAAGTGGAGACCCACATCACGCCCAGCAGTGTGAGGACAGCGAGGAGGAAGACGGTGACGTGGGGGTAAGCTGGTGGATCAGGCCAGCAACTGCGCTGCCGGGACTGCCTCGCGGGGAATCCACCTCTCCAGGGCCCCCATATGCTGTAGTGGACGTCCACCACCCTCCACACCACACACCCACCTTCATCTCCACCAACGTGCCCAGCCCCGTGTGGGACGTCCCTCTGGTACCAGGACCTTTCAGCGGAGCCAGTCTTTTATAACATCCTCTGGCGTGTACTTTGCTGCTCTTCCCTCCCTATCAGACGCGGAGAAGATCACCACCATCCTCACGCGTCTGACTGGGTCAACATGGGGCTGGGGCGAGATGGAGAGATGGACAGAAGGGGTTTTCAGGACTTCCTGGAGAGACTGAGGGTGGAGTTCGATCGGCCAGAGCCCGAGCCAGGGATCGAACCCTGCCCCACCACCACACCCAGCTCCAGCCAGGATCCAGTGCGTGAAGACCCAGCACTGGCAATCACCACACGCCTGTGGGCTAGTTTGTCTTTTCCCCTTTTGTTTCACATCGTGCCACAGAATACTGGAAAATGGGAATTTCACCAACATTAATAATGAGCAGCTTGATCATCTAATTACGGAGATCCTTCGAAGAACCCCTGGCTCAGAAGAGACCTACATCACTGGAGTTTGTGATGGCAAATACGAGAACGATTAACAATAGAGGATCCAGTGGGAAGGACCTTACGAGGTCGAAGGACAATTCAACAAAGGGTCTAGAATGTCTCAGTCCCAAATGAAGTGTGGTGGGTATTTTGTAAGTTTGATGAACATTAGATTTATTATTCCCCTTGTTTAAGATTATATAAATTCTCTGTGATTTGAGATGACAAAACAATTAATAAACTGAATATACTTTCTGGGTCAGTTTCCTATTCAGAGATTATGTCTAGTCCCACTTCCTGTTCATATTAAAATTTGAATCCTTTCTAAACCATGTTAAATAGCTATAATCCATTCTGGCATTAATCATGTGAAAAATAATAATCTAATAGTTTATTTTGCTGACATGGTGATTTGTGTTTCATGGAGGAGTTGATGGTCACAGTCGCACTTCTTAATCAGGGGCATATAGCGCATGAAAGCAAATTAATCCAAGAATGTGATTTTGTAAAGACTGCATTTGCAAAAGACTACACACAAGTCTCTCTGTTTTCTTCGCCGGATGTGACCACATTGCTGCACTTGGCTCCTCTCCAACGACAAGAATTGAACTTACCACCCACTCCCGGTTTCCAATTGTGCTTTATTTCATTTTTCCCGTCTTGTGTAAGTGTGTTAATTGCTTCAGAATTTCCTTCAATACAGTAAATATTAGTTAGGTTATTTGATACTGTAGATCAAGCCATAGTTTCTGTTTCAGATTTAATAATGTGGATTTGGTGAAATTTTGTTATCCAGTTAGTTGAATCGTAATTTTTTGCTGTCGTAGAAAATATGTTTTTTTCTGTTTTAAAGTTCATAGTTTACTTATGCTATTCACTTACTCTATATTGCCACTTGAATATTACAATATAAAGACTGTTGTTATGGGTGCAAATAAATAAGTCTGATTTATTGTCTTTTTAGTAATGATTGTGGTAGAACAAATGTCAAATTAAATAACACTTTAAAATAGTCTTTTGCAAATGCAGTCTTTACAAAATCACATTATTGGATTAATTTGCTTTCATGCACTATATGCCCCCGATTAAGAAATGCATCAACAGTTGTAGCTGCCAACTAAGCATTAGTTTGAAGCAGGTTACATGCTGTGGTAAAGAGTTCTGTCCCATGATTTCCATCACCAGACAATGGGTTGACTGCCCTAGCGCTTAGAGGCGGAGGGCTGGGGTTGGCTTTTTGGCCCAAGACTCTCAGCTTGTTTTTTGGGGTTTACCCCGGGGAACGAGAGGGTATCTTCCCTGCGCCTTCGGGTCGGGGAATGGGTCCTGAATGCGCAAAATAACAGCTCAGAGTACCCACCCTTTTTGGAGTCCCTGGGACAAGTTCTAGATAGTACTCCGACTGGGGACTCCATTGTCCAGCAGGGGGACTTCAAGGAAGGAATACTTTGAGGAGCTCGTCAAACCCACCGATTTATAGTTTCAGATTGAGGAGGAGCAATGTTGTTTTCGTCCTGGCCTTGGAACTGTGGACCAGTTCTTTACCCTTGCTAGGGTGATGGAGGGGGCATGGGAGTTTGCCCAACCAATCCACATGTGCTTTGTGGATTTTGAGAAGGTTGGGGTGTTGCTCCTGGAGAATGGGGTGGATGGCCTTTTTTAAGGGCCATTCAGTCCCTGTACCAGAGGAGCGTGAGTGCGCATAGCCGGCAGTAAGTCGGACCTGTTCCCGGTGAGGGTTGGACTCCGCCAGGGCTGCTCTTTGTATTTGGTTCTGTTCACAACCTATATGGACAGAATTTCTAGGCGCAGCCGTGGTGTGGAGGGTGTCAAGTTTGGTAGCAGGAGAATCTCGTCTCTGCTTTTTGCAGATGATGTGGTCCTCCTAGCTTCATCAGGCTCTGACCTTCAGCTCTTGCTGGGTAGTTTCGCAGCCGAGTGTGAAGCGGCTGGGATGAGGATCAGCACCTCCAAATCTGAGACCGTGGTTCTCGACCAGAAAAGAGTGGCTTGCCAACTCCGAGGCGGGGGAGAGGTCCTACCTCAAGTGGAGGAGTTTAAGTATCTCGGGGTCTTGTTCACGAGTGAGGGGAGAAGGAGGAGGGAGCCGAGCCAGAAAGCAAGGCTCTCGATTTACCGCTCGATCTTTGTCCAAAACCTCTCCTATGGTCATTAGCTTTGGGTAATGACCAAAACAACGAGATCGCGGTTACAAGTAGCTAAAATGAGTTTCCTCCGTAGGGTGGCCAGGCGCAGAGATAGGGTGAGGAGCTCAGACATTCGGGAGGGACTCAGAGTAGAACCGCTGCTCCTCCACATTGGGCAGGAGGCCCACGCGTCGACCCAGGACACGCTGGAGAAATGATATCTCCAGTCTGGTCTGGGAACACCTTGGGGTCATGCAGAATGAGCTGGTGGAGGTGGCTGGGGAGAAGGCTGTCTGGGATTTCCTACCCGGACCCGGATAAGCGGAGGAAGACGAGGATGAGGACGTTGAATTTCCGTTCGACCTCGTAAGGCTCTTCCCACTGGATGCACTATTCTTAATCGTTCTCGTATTTGCAATTTCTGATCTCTGATACCTGTCCCTCTCAAACTGCCAGTGATGAAGGTCTCTTCTGAGCCAGGGGTTCTTTGAAGGATCTTAGTAATTAGATGATCAAGCTGCTCATTATTAATGTTGGTGAAATTCCCATTTTCCAGTATTCTGTGGTTGTATAATGTCTGAATGTTCACAGAAACTATTCGAGATATAGATATCCAGCTAAAGCCTAAGTCTCTCATGTGAGTCAGCTGAGCAGAGGATATCCTATACCTTAAAACAGAACACATGACAAAGAACCATGTTAATTCACCTTGTGAGAATAAATGTCCTCTAATAACTGATAATATTGTTGCCATTTTTTACAATGTGTTCATCAATGGCTGAACTATTTCATGGCATTTAGACCATATTGCATATGACAAATACCACATTTAAATAGCACTAAATGTTAGTGTTACTCACCTAGGTGGTCCTCTCTGAGCTGCAGAATGTGTGCCCATACCACATGCTTGTCTATTATCATCTTCCTGAAGTATTTCAGCCAACATTTCAAAATCAAAAATTCCCTCAAGAATTGTTCCCACTAAAATGGCAGCCGTAGGGTACTTGTTGTTTTTTTGTGGGGTTATATTTTAACCTGACTTAGTTGCGCCACATGACTGAGTCGTGTACTTAGAACCACAGGTCAGCTGTGGTCAGAAGCCTCGTGGGCAGTCAAAATCAGATAAACGTGTACATGCAGACATGTGAAGAGACAGGTAGAGGACATAACATACCAGAGAAGTCTCCAAAGCAGGTAAGAGTTTTCCTGTTAATAATCATTCTTTAAAACCAGACTCCAATCAACTTCTGCTGCAACAGACGCCTCCTGAACAAGACTGGGTGACTGCTTTTATTTCAAATATCGCTGCTACTACTTCACTTTATTGACATCATTTCCAATGAACTAAATTCTTTGAAATTGCAGAATAGCACATCTAGAAAGTTTTAGTACCGTTGACCAGTGCTATTGGGGTGGAGCTGTTATTAAAGCTCTACTAAACCCTGATGGCTTGTTTTTAATGTAACAATCTCCATTCAACAATGAATCAAGTATGTTTCATCAGAAGAGCTGCAGGTCACAAGCTTCCTGTTATTTAGTTTCTGACGGCCATAATAAGAGAGGAAATGAGGGACAGACTGTGCAGTCTGCAAGTGTGTAAAACGGAACATAGATGCAGGACAACTGAACAGTCATGTGATTCTTACTTAACATTTATTAGTTTAAGCTATTTATCCCTATGAAAATGTAAGTACATAGACACACTAGCTAGTCTTGTGTTAGATGGTCACCACAAGTGACCTTTAGAGTCTGTAAACAGAACCGGCCCTGAGGCCTCCTGCCTTTTTAATGAACCTCATTCTCATCTTTAGTAAAAATCTTGTAGAGATGATGGTCCATCGCACTGCTGTACAAATTCTTCTCCAGCACATCTCAAAGATTCTCACCAGGGTTAATGGCCAGTCTAGGTGTGAAAAGGTCGTCTCTTCCTCCCTGATCCACGCTTGCATTATTTGGGCCTGATGAATCCTGGCGTTGTAGGAACTGGGTGGTTCTCCGCGTCTGGGTGGTTCTGGCTGCATGGCAGGGTCTGGCCCTCCTGGCTCTGTTGGGTCTCTGAAGGCACAATACCACGGTCCCCAGGGGCCGAGCCCCCCCCTCTCAGAGGCTCTCGTCATGTCCTCAGGTTGGCGGGGCTGTGGGTCCCCACATACACTATTAACCACTTACATGGAGATACGGAGAAACTTCGTGGACTCAGATGTGCACATAGGGGTAAAGATTAGGGCTCACACAGACACACCGAACATGTCTTGTACTTATTAGTACTGTGTGCTGTTAAATAACATTTAATATCGATTATTTGCTGTGATTAATACAGACGTTGCTTGTTGCGGTATTTTTTCTGCTGTGTTGGTATAAGCAGGTACAGAAGCAGATTGTCAGTGTTCATTCTCCATCCTCCTCCAAATCCCCCATCCCGTTTTTTCCGTAATTGTAATTGAATAAAAAAGGGTGCCGTGAATGATACACATACACAATTTCATGTGTCAGCTGTGTTAGTGACAGGTCAGGGGGGGAAAATGGAACTGGCCATGATGGCTGCATCACTTCATCCGCCTCTCTCCATAGCCGGATGTACCATCACTCTGAAACAGGAAGTCTGGACTCATCAGACCACATGACCGTCAACATTCAGCTATATCTGTAGCCAATATGGACAGAAAAAAATATAATGACCTACATCCTGCATCCCATTAAACAGGAACATACTGGAAAAAGGGATTCTAATTCTCCTAAGTTTGGAAGAGCCTCCCTGTGGGCTACTGTGCTGATATTCCTTTTTTCACAGCCTTTAAGACAATGGAATCAAATAAGTCTAGAATATCAGCACTTATTTAGTCCATAATCAAGTTCATGTTCAACAGAAGATCCTTATCAGCATCTACTGGTTGCAGGAATATATATATTTGAAAAAGATTAAAAAATATAGTTTTCTCTTCTGCGGGACGTCAGCAGTGGATTTCACTAAAGGACAGGCTGTGTGTGTTTATAATGATTGATATTAGTCCCTTTTGACGTTGGTGAAAGTGTGTATGTGTATGAGTTTGTAAATGTTTGCTGCATTTTTATTTTCAGCTCTGTGGGATGTCATCCCCTGGTGTCATAAGACGCCATTTTTTCAGCTACGATGACGCCTTTGACGTGGCACCCCACTCTCCACCCAATGACTTCACTGACTGCGTCACGTGGAAAAATCCTGTCATTCCAGAACACACATTCAGACACCTGGAAGAGGTTCAGTTCATTAAATTCCTCATTGGGTTCTTCACTTATCTTGGTACCATTCTACTGGACATTAGTCTGGTCAGGACACCTACAGGCACGTCATGTAGAAAGTAAAGCTGATGCCAGAGAACAGTCTTCAGACCAAAGCTGTGCAGATGGTGAGATGTAAAATCCAAAAGAGGTTTAAACGTTTCATTGCAAAATCATTAAAAATATAACAAGTTCTATAATCAAGCAAAACTAAAGATTCAGAAAAACTTATTCATATACAAATCTGGTCAAGTCAGTCAGTGTTGCTTTTCTTATTTTACTGTTCACTGTTCAGATAAACTTGTGTGTCTTAAATGGGTTTATTAACTGTGGATGTAAAGAGTGATGCGAGGTTTTCATTTTCTTCCCCCAGAGTCATACGAGTGATGTCATTGTAACAAGGTCACCTGCGGTTAAAACCAAATCTTCTTCAATGATGAGCTCGCTCATGATCAGTGAGTCTTACTGATGGGGTTTATGTAGACAGTATTGAAATTGTAATATTTTAAAGCAGCTCTATGTACATTTATTGAGTTATACAAGGAATAAGGTGCGTGTCACATTTTTTGTTAAATAAATAATATGGACTACAATATATCACTATATCATGTACAACCCCAACAACATTATTACTTAATTACTTAACAACACATGTTTTAGGTGAAAATGTAAAATAATTACAAAAAAACTACTGTCCCATTTTATACAGCGTTAAATTGTTTTATTGCTTTATTTCGTGGTATTTAAAGAAATAAAAGGACACAAATAAGGGAAATCGTGGTAAGGTTTCCATTTATATATATTGTTATTAAATTAAAATGCTGCTAATGTGCTATAATATCTGACCGAACAGGCCTGTTCTTTCTAACCAGAACTCGCCCAGGACAGCAGGCAGAGGACGGAGTCCCACCAGGACGGGCCCGGCCGGCGCAGGGGACAGACTGTGGCGGTAAATGAGAAAGAAATTAAAATGAAATAAGAATGAAATGAGAACGAAATAAAAAAATGGTATTTCCGTGACCCGCCTGTCCCTTTAAGAAACACGGGGGGTCGAACCGGAAGTGAAACGTGTTGCCGGAAGTCGGTACTTCGCCGCGTTGCTGCTGCGTCTGTTTTAAAGCCGTTCTTGGTTTTCACATCGTATCTCCGTCATCATGAAAGTGGATAAAGGTGTAAATCCGAAGGGAAAGTACAGTACGAGGCAGCCGTGTAAAAGGTGGCTCTCCGATGCGTTTTACAATATTCGTCACTCTAATACTCTACCTACATATAACATGTATATCTGTGTGTGTTCATAACGCTATTTTTGTTTTTCATGTAGAAGCTGAAGATGCCTAGTGGGGACTTCAAAGGGGACAACGTCTCAACATCAGCACAGTCCACCCCATCCTGCACCCCGAGTGTCACCCCCAACGTCAGCCCCCAGCCGTCCCCAGCAATCTGTCGCAGGTCAGATGTTCAGACCCAGGGTTGTCCAGTCCAGCAGAAGATCTGCTGCTGCTGTTGCTGTGCACGATGTCCCCTGCATGATGTCCCCTGCATCCTGCATCACAACAATGAGTAGCGTTCCGTTCGAATGGGATTCCAGGACTTTCATCTCAGGCTGGATGGAGCACACAAGTTCATGCTCAGCAGGGACACCATCTCTCCTCCCTAAATAACGTATACTGCTGGGTGGGAGAAAACGTTGCAGGTCGTGTAGCTCGATAAGAAGAGCGCGTCGTTCTGGGCCCTTTTACCTTCGCCTACCACTGAACTGTCTCCACTGAAGCTGCAAATGCAAGTTAAACGGTAAACGAGAAGTGACCATTTTTACCATTTAAATCTGTTTCAGCCGCCACGGAACACATCGTTAATCTAAACAGGGGCACAAAAATAACGTTATGAACACACACAGGGGCAGTGGTGGCCTAGCGGTTAAGGAAGCGGCCCCGTAATCAGAAGGTTGCCGGTTCGAATCCCGATCCGCCAAGGGGCCACTGAGGTGTCACTTCACTTTAAAGTACTGTCGGGCGCCGACACTGCTCCTGTCACGGTGCCCACTGCTCACTCAGGGTGATGGGTTAAATGCAGAGGACAAATTTCACTGTGTTCACCATGTGCTGTGCTGACACGTGACAATCACTTTCACCAACCTGACCTTTAACTCCAAACACGTCCTACATACAACAATGGCGGATAACACGTTCCAGATTCCTGTTGGGGACGTGTGGACGAATGTAAATAGTATACATTTATACCTATACATTTACATTTATCAGATAGTCTTTGGAGAGTGAAGATGGTACGTACAGTGTCACCAATTGCAGCAGCATGTCCCTGTCATGGGGTAACCATGGTGACGGGGTCCTACCTCTGCTTAGCTCACCTGCTGTTTGACACTCAGGTTCTTTGACTTGTGTCCACAGAGTGACCAAGGCAATCATGGAAACCCCTCACAGTTTTGTGATAAAACCTCTACTTGATATGTCTTCTATTCCAGGTACATTCCTACATATCATGGACATAAAACTTGTATTTATCAATCTATTTAATAATGTCTCTTAAACACACATTTATAACCAACTATAAGTGAGTCTTCACTTTTGTTCAGTTTCATTTAACTTAAGATGCACAGAACAAATTATTAAGGTCCTGGTGAACCATAGGAACCACTGAACAAAATTCCGACCTCACATGACACTTTCTCATTCATTTAGCACCTTCATCTTCTGCACTTTTCTACTTTCATTATTTCTGTCCTGACATCATCAGCTTGGTGTTTATGGTGTGTATGATACGCCTCAAGATCTGCGATTGAAAACCCTAACCCCACGCCCTAGTCCATCCCTAGTGTGGTGGTCACACGTGTGTTACACCTGTGCAGCGTGTGTGGCTTCCCACCATCATTTGTGGATTGATGTTTCACTGACCTTGGAAGTGCTGAGACAGACACGTTCTCCTCCGGAACCACTTAGGAATTACAGGAACTGTACTAAATTGGTTTACCTCTTATCTTCAAGACAGGTCTTTCAAGGTATTATGGGGAGGTGAGACATCTGTCCTCTCTGGGGTAACCACAGGGGTTCCACAAGGCCCTGTCCTTGGCCCCTTTCTATTCTCAATATACACTTGGTCACATCATCCAATCCCATGGCTTCTCTTATCACTCCTACTCTGACGACACCCAGCTCTGTTTGTCTTTACCACCAGAAGATACCATTATTGCGACAAAAATCTCGGCCTGTCTCTCTTGGCACCTCCAACTCAACCTATCCAAAACCGAGATTCTGATCTTTCCGGGCAACAACTCCCCTCAGCAAAACCTCTCAATTCAAATTGGCTCGATACTGTTAACACCCACGGCATCTGCAAAAAGCCTTGGAGTTTGGATCGATGACAAACTGAGTTTGAACCATCACGTTGCTGCGATCTCCAGATCCTGCAGGTTCACTCTCTACAACATTCGCAAGATTCGGCCTTTTCTCTCGCAACAGGCTACGCAGCTCCTCGTCCAGGCAATGGTCATCTCCAAACTGGACTATTGTAACTCTCTCCTGGCTGGAGCCTCTGTAGTCACCACAAAACCACTCCAGATGATCCAAAATATGGCAGCCCGTCTCATCTTCAACCAGCCAAAGTATACCCATGTCCCGCCTCTTCTCACCTCTCTCCACCGGCTCCCAGGAGCTGTTCGCATTGAGTTCAAATCCTTGATGTTGCCTACAGGGCTGTAAATGGAAGTTCTCCCTCTTACACCAACACACTACTAGCCAGATACACTCTTGCACACCCTCTCAGATCTGCACACGAAACCAGACTGAAAATTCCCTCTTCACGGGGTCTCCGATCCCAATCAACTTGCCCGGCTCCATTCGACTAGCCGAGACCACCACCACCTTTAAGAAGCAGTTGAAAACCCACTTGTTCAAAAAGTATTTAGACGCGTCTAACACACTCACTCACACTCAATAATTTTTATTTTTTTTAGCACTTAACAATTTCCGAGCATGTTCTTTTTCTGACAAGTTCGGCCTTATCAGGAGTCTTAGTTTTGTAACTCAAAATCTATAGAAACCAAATGAGAATTGCTGGTGTCGTCCTCTTTTAAGTCGCTTTGGATAAAAGCATCTGCCGAGTAAACTTGAAAGCACGTTCTAAGTCGCTCTGGATAAGGCCGTCTGCCAAATGCCGTAAATGTAAGGAACCATGCATACCTACCACTGCCTATACACCCACAAAACCAGCCTTGAACACCACCATACCTCCTACACTCATTACAACATCTAAGTTGCTGTATTTTATACTCAGGTTCCGATTACTTTGTGTTCATGGAAAGAAATGTAAGAAATGTATGTATGTTCCTTTTTGAAATATTACTTAGTTGGAAAAACGGGAATCACCTGAACTATTACTGAAGTAGTGTCACAAAATGTTCCTTTAATAACCTGAAAGCCTCAGCCTTATAGGTTTTTACATTTTACATACAATTTCTGGCCTGAAAAAGCATGAGAAACGGGACGTAACCTTTCCCTGTATGATGTCATAAGGGGAGAAATTCCAGATCCGACCTTCTGAGCTGCCGCTCTCTGGACGGTGAAGCAGAATGACCAAAACACTCTTTACACCGACCGCCATTTCTAGGCACAGCAGGACAGTGGACAGGCTCGGTGAACTCGAAGTAAAATTTTCACGATAGGGGGCCATTTAATGCTCACCACAACAATCAGATGAACTTATCACGAGTTGGATTAAAATGTTTAAAACATTACTGTATTTCCTTTACTTTTCGATGTCCGTCTTCAGTGGATGCAGTTTGGTTTGGGAACTCTGGCTTTTGCGGTTGGAGTTAATAAGTTCTTTATCTGGCTTTAGTATCTTCAGTTAACTACAGGTGTGACTCAGGAAGGCTCAAGGTGCTTCAGCAGATCCTGGAAGCTGTGGGCTGGTGCCTCCATGCATCCCACCGGTACACCTGATTGGAATGTGTTGTTGTGAATGGTCTCTTACCTTTTACCGTTTAACTTCTTCTCACCTTCTGAATTTGAACCATTTGCAGCTTCTGTGTAGACAGTTCAGTGGTAGGCGAAGGTAAAAGGGCCCAGAACGACGTGCTCTTCTTATCGAGCTACACGACCACCCAGCAGTATACGTGTTGAACAGAAGTGTTTAGAGGAGAGATGGTGTTGGTTGCCTTGTCTGTCGTGCTGTAAAAGGAGCATCTCAGCAGACTGCCTGCTAAACCTAAACGTGCCTGAGATGAAATATTCCACCATGGACTCCTGGAATTGTCATTTTTTGCAGCCTGATGTGGGGAGACAGGGGTCCTACAGATCCAAAAGAGAAGGAATCCACGTGAAGAAATGAAAATCTGTGGTCAATAGATTTGATTGGAAATTTAATTAAGAATCTCTGACTCAACAATGCGCTGTTAGAGAATAGCAGTGATGATTTCAGATGACAATTCCATGTCCTGGAATTGTGCTGTTGCTAAATATGCAGAATATCTATTAGTATAATTTAGTCATTCTAGATATTACAAAGAGCATATATGAGAAAATGAAGATGGACCAGTAACACTATGTTACTAGTAACATAGTTACAGGGGCAGTGGTGGGCTAGTGGGTAAGGAGGTGGACTCGGTTCAGTTCCACCGAGGTCCCCTTGATCTCGGGACAGCCCCACACACTGCTCATCAAGGCTCATGGTGAGAAGCAGAGGACGCATTTCGCTGTGCTGCATTTATAGTATAATTCTAGCGATTTAATACTAATATGGTGTCGTAGTAGCCTAGTGGGTAACACACTCACCTGTGAACCCGAAGACCCAGGTTTAAACCCCACTTACTACCATCATGTCCCTGAGCAAGACACTTAACCCTGAGTGTCCCCAGGGGGGGACTGTTCCTGTAACTACTGATTGTAAGTCGCTCTGGATAAGGACGTCTGGTAAATGTAAATATAATGACAAAGGTTATCATTTCACTATATAGCAATGTAATTCTTACAATGACATTAACATACTGGAGCAAATTTGCACATAAAATCCCTTATGGATCCATGTAAAGATCAGTCCCAGGACAACGTCCAGGTGCTGTTTGTCAGACATGGACCTGCAGAGTTTTTTCTTTTCTTCTGAATGTGCTTGGCTTTGCAACTATGTTGTTTAAGTAGTTTTTCTTTATTGTAGTTGAGTTATGACGATATGTATAAATTACTGCATGTTCACTGTGTGTTTAAATAGGTATGATCGGTTTAACCTGTCCTACGTACCTCTTTTTATTGCTATTAACTGTGTGTTTGTAGGAGCCAGCTGAGTCCCGTCCCGGTCCAACCCAACAACAGAGAGATGGGCGGTAACGAGGGCGCGGGTGGCGACAGGTGGACTTTCTTCGCCTCGACCCGCTCTGTCGTCCAGAACTCCACAAGTGACCCCGGATCGAAGAGCAGCTCCTCAGGTACTCCAGAACGTACAAGTCCAATATTCCTCCCAGACATTTCTCCAGTTTCCAGACGCGCCCTAACCACATATCACCACTACGCTGCGCCAAAGCGCCATTCTTATGATCACTCTGCTCTCAAAGATTACATTAAAGCAAAAATACGATGGCCGTCGTTTATTATTTCTCTCTCTTTAAACTATTTTTTTAAAGTCTGGCATGTCCCTAACAGGGTTTATCAAATCCCTAACAAAATACTGTATAAAACATGAGAGGTTTTTATCAACGTATGCTTTCTACCTCATCTGATCTCAGCTAATCCTACATACAACAATGGCGGATAACACGTTCTCTCTTTTTCTGTGAAATGGGGACTTTTTAGAAACTAAACTGAAGCAGTTTTCTCCAAGATAAAAACTCCACGAGCTAACGGCGAACTTCCTGAGCGGAGCTGTGACCTCGGCCTTGTGGGAGGGCTTTGGGGACAGAAGCTTCTCTTGTACTCTGTATTGGAGGGGGTTCCGGTGCGCATGCGGCAGTTATATGGTCAAGATTTCTGTACCCCATTTTTAAACTACACTTGAATGCAGATTATTCAGAGTAATCGCAGTCTGTATAATTTGTAGCTAATTTGTTTTAATTTTCATGTTTTCCTACAATTATTTTATATGATTTTTTTTTAAGTGCTGCTACTCTATCCTTGGGGGGCGGTGGTGGCCTAGCGGTTAAGGAAGCGGCCCCGTAATCAGAAGGTTGCCGGTTCGAATCCCGACCCGCCAAGGTGCCACTGAGTAAAGCACCGTCCCCACACACTGCTCCCCAGGCGCCTGTCATGGTGCCCACTGCTCACTCGGGGTGATGGGTTAAATGTAGAGGACAAATTTCACTGTGTGCACCGTATGCTGTGCTGCTGTGTATCACATGTGACAATCACTTCACTTTCACTTGTTACCATGGAATCAGTTATTGGGGACCAATATGTTTTCACTGGAGGAAAATATCTTGGGTCTGATGAAGATTCTCTCCTCAGGACCTTTCACCCTGCAGTCATACTTCGGGGTGCAGAAGTCGAGTACGTTGGATGGCATGAAGACACAGGTCAGTCTGACTGTGGAGGACCCAATTAACCAGGCACACATCACAGATGCCGGGGACGGGAAGGTGGTCCAACGACCACACAAGCTGAAACCTCGAGACATGAACATTCTGACTCCTTCTGGCTTCTGACACCCGCACTACTACACGCTCATCTTCTGTCTTACGTCGCGGTCAGGTCTGATTTATCTCTCTGGTTCTTCACACACGGCTCTCCTGCCAAAATTTGCCAGCAGCTTGTTTTAACAGTGGCTCCATGTATGTGGTCTGCTCTCATGCTGAAAATATTACTCTTTACTTGTGGACCAGGTCTTTTATTCCATAAATAATTTCATTCCTAACCACGTGTTGCTTAACCTTGATGAGGATTTTTAAAAAACTTGTACTTTCTGCACAAGTGATTACATACTACGTCTACCCATTTCCTAAAATAAAGTGAAATGTAATTGTAATGCAATATTTTCTTTTTTTAGAACTTTGCTGTTATAAATGCATCTCTGTTGTAGTGTTTATAAAAATGCATAAGCTTCTGAATCTCCTGTAACTACAACTTTCAGTGTGATGCGTCTTGTGTTTAACTATGGAAGACACCAATAAAACCATCAATACCATTAGTTCAAAGCACCACTGCATTTATCTTATAACAATATTTCATTTGTGCAACAGTAAATCATATCCACACATAATAAACAGCACCTTTGGTTACATTTGTGGATTTGTTTTAAAAAAGTGAATAAACACGTGGATATGGAGGCAGAATAATTCTACCACAGCACCAGTGTAGAACGTCTTACTGAGAAACTTGATGGTGGCTGGATGTACGGTGGGGGGAGGGGGAGGAGCTTAAAACTGCTCACCCTCTCCACTGGAGTGCTGCCGAAGTCCACCACCAGCTTCAAGGCCTTGAAGGAGGTTTTCCTTACACCATGAGGCCAGGTTCTCTACCTCTTCAGTGCTGATCAGTCCAAGGCCCTTTAGCTTGGTGGAGGGTGGAGTGCAGGAGATGGGAGATGTGGTGTCATTAAAGGGCAAACTCGCGAAACATCGGTGAACCTTCCCGGGAACGGCCGGCGACCAAAAGCGCAACAGGTCACAAAAGACCCCACATCAAGTGTTCATGACTCCACCATAAGAACATTAAGTCTTGTCTCACTTTTCCCCCAAGACTCCTGGAAAAATGACGAGATAAAAGTTGAACTTTTCGGAAAGAGTGTGTCCCATTACATCAAAAAGTGGTAGGAACGTCCAAAGCGCAGTGTGGAGCATCTGCCCATGTTTGGAGGTACTGGACAGTGCAGAGTAGGTTTCCAGTGTCATGGTCTACACTGCATGTCCATTAAATGGTCCATTTGAAGATCCATAAAGCTTTAGTCGTAATGGTAGTTGTGGCTGTGGTCACTGTTGTGGAACATTAAGGTTCCAATAACCCATCTCGGGGAGAAGAACATTTATTGAGAGCATGTTTTTCTATCCTGTGGTTTTTTACCGAAGCAGAAGATCAAGCTGTAATTACCAGCGTCCTGCAACACGAACACAGAGGACAAACACCAGGACATAACCAGGACAAAAGGTTCAACATTCAAGATCGGTTTATTGTCAGTACGTCAGTATACAACGTATACCGTGTACTGAAATAATGTTTCACACAGACCCCACATAATAGAATCATAAAAGAAAAATATATATGTATATACACACTAAACTAACCTATACTAACTAAAACTAGAACTGAAATACTGTACAGACTAGACTATAAACAGTGAACTGGGACAAACAGGACGCTTGGAAGTGGATATGTTGGATACTTAAACGGGACACACAAGACAAGACAAACGTGCAAAATGTGCGGGAATGTGCAAAAAGAGCAGAGACGAACAGGATGTTAGGAGGTTCTTATGGCTGGAGGTTAATTATGTTCTGGTGATGTTGGTGCATTGAGAGCTCGGACTGCTCATGGGAAGAAGCTCTTGCCGAGTCTGGCAGTTACAGTTCTGATGCTGCGGAACCTCCTGCCAGACGGTAGGAGGGAGAACTGAGCATGTGAGGGGTGGTGAGAGTCCTTCACAATGTTGTAAACCTGACAGATGAGCTGAGAGACGTGTGGAAGTAGAACCCCAATGATGCACTCGAATATGTTCTCCAAGTATTTTATCCCTTTACAGCTCCAATTTGAGAAGTTTAGTATTGTTCTGTACTGTCTGGGTTGTTCCACAAGTCTGTACATTTTTAGAAACTCCCACCATGCTGTCAGAGATGAAGTGATACTGATGCGTTTAAAGCATAGGTGTCATTTGATAATTGAGTAAATGAGCCTTAGGTCTGAAATGTTATATTTAATATGAATATTTTATATTTCTAGATTGTAGTGGGATGGACGGAGCAATTAACCAGAAGGACTGTAGATTTTAGTTGATCGAATACTCTGATATTCTTGAGAAAGAGTTTATTATGCCTTTAGTTGCTGTAGCCTGCCTTAATTGCTGCTGTTAGTGGTTCAATAAAACTGTTAAAAGTAAGGAGGAGAGTAGTCAAGGAAGGGGGGTCAAATTTTGCCAATTAGAGGTTAGGACTCGGCGCTTTCACCGCCGCGGCCCGGGTTCTCTTCCCGGTCAAGGAAGGGTTGTAAAAACTTGCCATTATGCCAGGTCTGGGCTGTCCAACTAAATCTTTTCTAGTAAGCAAAATGCTTTTAAATCAAGAATATATTAAAGGTATCGGGTGATCTAGTTGATAGTTTTTAGAACTCACACCCCACTGCCCGTGTTCGCATCCAGGACAAGGAAGGATTAAAAAAATTATATTTTTCAGACATTTATAAAAAAAAACATTCCTTCGAGCCGGAATTGAACCAGCGACCTAAGGATTACGAGCAGTACAACGACAGTCCTCCGCTCTACCAGCTGAGCTATCGAAGGAACAAACACCACACAACCTGACAATAAATATGAACGTGTGTCATAAAGAAGAATTGAATACCAGAACTTGGCTGTACAAGAATAAAAAAAGTTTTTTAGTCTGTAAGAAAAAAATTTAATGGATTCCACTTACAACAAAACAACTAAAATAGTGACAGATCTTTTTTAATCAGTTAAAGTCAGAAGGTCCCTGGTGGTCTAGTGGTTAGGATTCGGCGCTCTCACCGCCGCGGCCCGGGTTCGATTCCCGGTCAGGGAAAGTTTTGTGAGGTTTTATTTCTTTATTCTGTTCAGGATTTTTTCTTAGAAAAAAAACACCTTCAAGACGGAATTGATCTAGCGATCTAAGCTTTAAAACCAGGAATGTGTTGAATGTGCCTGGTGGTCTAGTGGTGAGGATTCAGGTCTCTCACTTCAAAGCACATGTTCGCTGTCCGGTCAAGGAAAAGTTGTAAAATTTATCCAGGCCTCGGCTGCACAACAAAATCAGCAAGATGCTTTTAAATTAAGAATACATTGAAGGTCCCTCGTTGTGATCCCAGGGCTCAATATTTCCAATGAAAGGATGAAACGCTGATCTTGTCTTCCCAGTGACAGACGACACACGTTGACAGCAGAGAGAGAGAGACAAGCCACCATGGTCCAAATGTATATGCAAGGTCCCATGTCGATGACATAAATTCAACATTTGACCTTTTTTCTGCCCACGCCTGGGTGCTGAAAAGGAGGGGCAACATGTGCATGGCGTGCGTGGAGAAAGTTGGATTAAATACATATTGGGAGAACGGGAGAAGATTCCTCCTGAATCCACAGATACGGGAAGCGCCTGCTTCAGGTTTGACTTGACTTAGATGAAGATCAGTCCACTGTACAGCTGATGCTTGAGAGGCTTTGCATTCATATACTGAAACTATGTATTAGTGCAATTGATGTAAATTTCATTTTGTATAAAAACCACTCAATCACAACCTACAACAGGGAGGAGCGACTTACAGTCAGTAGTTACAGGGACAGTCCCCCCCCCTGGAGACACTCAGGGTTAAGTGTCTTGCTCCGGGACACAATGGTAGTAAGTGGGATTCGAACCTGGATCCCCTGGTTCATAGGCGAGTGTGTAACCCACTAGGTTACTAGCACCTGTAGTGGGACAGGGTGGGGACTCAAGTCTTCTAAACTAGCATGCAACGCATGATTGCATCGCACTCCCTAATTCATGTCTAATTAAGTTATGTTTAGATGAGTTTTTATTCGATTTCACATCTTAGCATAGCATGAATCTCTTAGTGAAATCATCTACTAAATGGATATTTCAGGCAAAAACCATGATTTCGATCTTAATGTGTAAATAGAATAATTCCAAAGTTGATCCAGAATCAGGTGAGTTCTTCAGACTTTTTAATGTGTCGGGCAGGTCCTTCAGGGGCTTTCATCTCAGACTTCTGACCTCTGATGTCACACAAGCATTTGCTGATGTCCCTACCGTGACCACCTCGGGACAAGCGCTTCCTGTCCTGTCCAGTCTGGGGACACCTTCCTGTCACCCTAATCATCTGATCATGCTGGTATTAGTCTTTTCTTCCGGGCTTTCCCTTCAGTAGACCACATGTACAGATCAATACATTTTAATCAAATACAGAGGTGCCACCAGTCCGGATATGTAACCATGGTAACAATGTCATTTAATGTCTTCACACTTTGCTGATGAGGCTTTTTTATCAGCAGCTCGGTTTTAACAGCTACAGTTAGCAGCCTGTCTGGTGTCTCAATGTGAGCCCATTACAGGAAGAATCTGATGCAAGGACGTCTGTCCTGTACTTATGCAAATGAGGAGGAGGGACCCGGACGCGGCTTTATAACAGTTCCGTTGAAATGTCAGGAGTACAGAAAGCTCTCCTGCAGAGGCGTTATGCATGAACTCCCAAAAGTGAAGACCTCCAGGGGGGTAAGACTGACTGTACTGTGTCTGTACATTCACTGAAAGTCCATTATTAATCTAATCTGATTGACAATTTTTAATAAAACTGTGTTGTTTCTTTTAAGGTCTCCAAACCTGCGATGGAGAAGCGCAGGCGGGATCGTATAAATCACAGTCTGGAGGCGCTGCGGATCCTGCTGCTCCACAACACAGATAATCAGGTTGGTCTTGTTCCATCTTGAAAGATCTGCAGCTGTGGTCAACATTACCTTCCACTGATGGGACAAAACTCCGTTCACAGAAGCTCAGAAGCCCCAAAGTGGAGAAGGCTGAAATCTTAGAGAGTGTGGTGCGTTTTCTGAAGGCTGAGCGAGGAGTTGGAGAGTCGGAGATGAAGCTGGGTGGAAAGGGAGCCTGTTCATCCGAGGAGGAGTTCATGCAGCCATATCAACGCAGCCACCAGGACACCATGAGGAACTGTCTGCTGAGAATCCGACATTTTGCCAACACCAAAAGCCAGAAGCAGATCCAGTCCATGGAAAGTCGGAGTCATCCCATCACGAGCAGCATGTCTGTCGCCCCCGACCCCTGGCAGAAGTCCCCAGGCCGGGTGTGGCGGCCGTGGCCCCAGTAGAGCTCAGAATGTTTCATTGGTTGATGATGGCGAGAAGGTGATGAAGATGCCGCCCCCGTAATCACATGATTTCTTCTTCAGCACACAGGTCCACCTTCTTTCTGTATATATGTGTTTTTGTACAGTGTAGATCTTTATTTTTTCAGTTATGGTGGCTTTGACCTGTAACAACGTTCTTCTGACAAATTCTTATATTTTTCCATTTTTTATGAAAATAATTTCCCATCCATCACTCCACTACTGTGTGTTTATATTAAACATGGACGTTGGAGATGAGCTGGAATGTTTATTCAGTGTGTGAACCTGCGACATTTACATTCTGCCGCACGTCTTGCTGGTCGCGGCTGCATTGACATGCAGATCTCAACTCGAGCACAGACCTTAACAGCCACTTATTCTAACCATTCAGCTGAAAAGGCTCTCAGCCACACATATCTTCATATCTCAGCCAAAAAAAATACTATAGAAGATCAATTCAAATACACATCCATCCACCTAGAAGAAACAGAGGGGAATAATGAAGGTGAGACTATTTGATCGGGAGACTGATTGACAGATTGATTCGATTGAGATCACAATCCTTTTCAGTTGCAGGACTAATTTAAAACCTTTATCAGACGGTCCATTCAGAGCTGTAGGCATAATAAACACACAAGGTGGAGACCTTGTCCGGTGGAGACCTTGTCCACTGGAGACGTCCAGGACGCTCTGACACTGTTCACTTATGTGAGGTAGGTGGCCGACGTGATTGTCACCCAAGAACAGGACGATTGTCACCTCCTCGCCTGAATAAAGTACGGCTGGGAGACAGAAATCTTGCTGATTGATCAAATACTTATTTCATTCAGAAAAATGCATATTAATTTATAACTATTTTGAAATGCATCAATACTGGAATATTTTTCCTCGGCCCTATTGAAAATGTGCAGATCTGTGCCAGGAAACCAACTCATTTAAATGCTGGTCAAATATCCATGCAAAGTTACGCCAGACACTGGATGACTGCAGCCTGCAGCGTCTTCTGGATCTATTCAAGCCTGGATCAAGCCTGAACAGTGTATGCTGCTGTTCATTATTTACAGTAAACCACTCACCGAAGCCTTGGCAGTACCAGCCACAATAATAAAACTATTCATAAATAGGCCTACGCTCCTACATCTGAAGGTGGTGCTCATCGCGGGACCTTTTAAAAGCAGAGGCCTAAATCCTCCCAGGCTGTTCACACTTCACTCCCCAGACACACTGGTGGACTACATTAGTTTACAAAAATATGTAATATCAGCAAGTAAAATATCACAAAATATTGTTTTAGCAACATTTTCTACCCCTTTATATATACAGTACAGGCCAAAAGTTTGAACACACCTTCTCATTCAACGCGTTTTCTTTATTTTCATGACCATTTACGTTGGTAGATTCTCACTGAAGGCATCAAAACTATGAATGAACACATGTGGAGTTCTGGACTTAACAAAAAAAGGTGAAATAAATGAAAACATGTTTTATATTCTAGTTTCTTTGCTCTGATTACTGCTTTGCACACTCTTGGCATTCTCTCGATGAGCTTCAAGAGGTCGTCGCCTGAAATGCTTCTCCCAACAGTCTTGAAGGAGTTCCCAGAGGTGTTTAGCACTTGTTGGTCCAGCTCACCCCAAACCATCTGGATCGGGTTCAGGTGACTGTGGAGGTCAGGTCTCCACTTTTTGTTAAGTACAGAACTCCACATGTGTTCATTCATAGTTCTGATGCCTTCAGTGAGAATCTACCAACATAAATGGTCAAGAAAATAAAGAAAACATGTTGAATGAGAAGGTGTCCAGACTTTTGGTCCGTACATACACACACACACACATTCATTCATTAAGACGACATTTCAGACAAAGAACCCCCTGACAAAGAGAATCGCCGCCGCCACGTTACAATTTATTTATTCATTTGAATTTGAATAGAATAAACAACTCATGTAAAACGGACAACACGTGCATACACACACACACACACACACACACACACACAGAAAAAGCGTCATGTCCATGTTCTGCAGCGAGCGCAGCAACCCCATGCAGTCTGAGAGGCTGTATGCACGGTCATCAGGCTTTTCCTCCAGCGCGGCCCTGTGCTCGCTGGTACTCCTGCTGCAGGCTGGAGATGACCTCGCGGTGCTGCTCCGATTTCCGCTCCAGCTCGCTCATCACCGTGCCATGCCGCTGGCTGGATCAAATGCATGGGAACTGGGTGTTGCACGGAAAAGCGAGATCATGTGAAGGATGAATTATGGGTGAACGGACTCACATCTCGCCATTGATGTACTCTAATCTCTTCGCCACGGTCGCTTTGGCCTCATCCAGGTCCTGCTTCACCAGCACGGGTCCGATGAGCTTGTACACCGCGTTCTGCGCAGCCAACAGCTCCAGTTCCTGCACCATGAAGATCACACACAGCTCAACATGCAACAAGCATGACCAACACATATTGTAATAATGCATTTTAAAGGGGAACTCGGTTCAGGTTGAACCTCTTTGACGATGCTGTTCTCCGTCAGCTGCACCTCCAGCTTCTGCCTCGCTGAAGCGCTCTTGCTGACGTCTGGAAAGAAGAGGAAGAGGAGGAATAGGAGGAAGAAGAGGAAAAGGTGCGTTTGCGAGCCGCGCTGCGTTAAAGACGCGCACCTTTCTGCAGCAGCTGGTACTTCTCCACCTCCGACTGCAGCTTCTTCTGGATCGCCTCGGCCATGTCTGACCACACTTTTATAATATGATCTGTGTGTAAAAACCCTGCGCTGACAGAAATGTGCGCTCCCGTCCTCCTCGTCGCAGTTTCGTCGCACAGGAAGTGACGCGTTTACTCGGTGGGGGCGGAGCATTTACTGATATCACAATTATTAGCCACGTTCTTATCAAATTATCTCGTAGAGAATCAAATAATGAACTAACGGCGTGCTTAACGTGTGGGTGCAGTTGACTTGCATGACACAACTGTACACGCAATATAGGTTAATTTGGCAATGTATGGTTCATGAATGTACATCATAATTTATATTCTCAATAAAATCGAATTTATATTTATATTTAAATTGGTTTGTGTCGGGCGCGGGACGTATTCCTCCCATCCGATAAGTGTCGTTGTTCGTCACCCTTCCACAAGAGAAGAAGCTGCGCATGCGCAGTAGAAGGCAACATGGCTGCGCACATGCAGGTTTAATGCTGTGGAAGGTCCCTTCACGTACGTTATCATTTAAAAGCAGATTCCTCGCAGGTAATGAATGTTTATTGTACAAACCTACCTTTAATGTCGTCCTTCGTCTCGACATTGAATTTTTATTTGTCATTTGTCTTTTTTTATGACGTGTTCTGTTCATTAAAATTTATTCAGAGCTAATTACAAGGTGTTTTCTGGTCACCATCAGTAAAGTGATCAGTTTATTCACTCGGTTGAAGTTTTTCTTACAGAAATCAGACTATAAGAAAGTTACAAGTAAGTCTCTAAAGAGGAACATTATCGTACACAAACAATTCTGCTTAATGTAGAAAAGAACACAAGATGTGTATAACAAGGCACAATGGAATAAAACTGGGAACATGCTAAATAAATTCAGGTGGGCCGCATGTTTTCACCTGTTTTTATTCAGCAACATTTGACTTACATGTGATTTGATCCTTACAATTGTTCACACTGTAAAGGAGGTGATTACATCTTACATCTCCAGCCAACATTTACAACAGTTCCGATTGGGATCTTGGTGCAGAGCAACATTCAGAAGATGCCCACCTCTCTCAGAATAGATTCGGAATGAAGTGTAGAGTAGGCCAAGGTGGTTCTAGTCATGTTATTATTACAAAATCATGATGAGATTTACATTGTTAATGTCTGTTTTTGTCATGTGAACCTGACAAATGAACTTTGTGACTGTGCTGTTGATGAATAAGATGATGAGGGTCTGCCATCTCTTACCTTCATTCAGGCTTATGTTATGTCAAATGCTGCATGCAAGTGGACGTGTGTGAGCAGCAATCCTGCATATTTCATGTATTTTATTTTTCTAATGTCAGCTTCACCAGATATGGTAAAGGGCATAGCTAAAGAAAGCTCTTCATACAATATCATCATGGCATTTAGGTTCATGAAACTGAATGAAATATAACTTGTCTTTGTCTAACTTTACTATCTACAGTGGGCTGGAGACAATGCTAGCTGATGAGAGTGGGAATAACTTTATTTATATTCAGCAGAAACATCAGTGTTTGTACCAAATGTTCATTTTCTGAAACTGTATCAGAATTATACCTCATTATGTCTCATTCATTTAGGATTGCTGTAAATTAATATGATTTAAGATTGATTTAGCCATATTATTAGTTAGGTTTTGTTGGATAAGATTAAATAAATAATTTTGCATCCATCAGCTGGATTCAACCAACCTGTTTTTAAAAAGTAGCAGCACCTTATGCTACTGTGCCACCAACTGGCTAAAGAGGATAAAGTATTCAAATATCATTTTATCAATTTCATCATTAACCTTAATAAACATTTTGGTTTGATTTGATGGTTATCCAGCGCTTTGTGTCACACATGCACTCACGTGTCTCATGGATTTCTGAACCTGAATGTCTTGAACAATATTATTACATTTTTTTTTTTTACCTTGAATTGGCTTTTGAAAAATATACACTGAAAATATAGAGCAGAATTGCAATTGCATCTCTCCAAAATATATACACAAATCTTTTAGATTTATGCTTTCTCCCTACCTTTTGGATTGTGATGATATCTATTGGCTTTAGTACCATAGAATATTAAATGTTGTTGGACCTCCTCTAGTGACAATAAAATGAATGTGTGTTTGTAGTAGTTTGGTGTGATGTGCTGCAGGTGGGCTGGGGTAATAACAGATTCAGCAGATCATCCTCTCCTTCACCCCAGACAGATTATGGGCTGTCCTTTTTCCTTCCTTCTGTGCCACGGCGGGTCAGCCAGGGCTGTGCTGCATCTCTGTTTGATTCCTGTAAAAAAAACTGGTATTGCCTTTGTTTACAGGGAACAGCGGAATTGGACTTCTAGGGACACAGGCACAATGTCCAAGATTTCCAAAGCTGCTAAAGCAGTGAAGAAGGTGGATGCTGGGAATGTGATTCGTGCCATCGTTCGATCAGGACAGGCTGCCCCAGGTCCCCCGCTTGGCCCCGTCCTCGGTCAGGTACGGCCTCATTGCTGGTTTTGCCTTCTAATTCGTCTCCTGCCAGCCGTAACGATGATAAATAATCATGATATAGCTAGATCATAAGAGAGTGTGTGCGTGTGTAACGCTGCTGTAGGTGAACATGGAGCGTACTGTAAACTAAAATAAACTCCGCATCTGTGTTTTAGACACAGGACTCTGTTCCCCTGGTCTCCCACGTCTCTCTCCTGACGTGCAGAGAGGTGGACTGCATGCTGTCCGCCAGCAGCAAAGTGAAACAAATGAGAGTTTGAAGTGGGATGGGAGTCGTTTCTTTGTGGGAACAGTGTCTTGTTAATTTCTACGGCAAATTCCAGAAATCAGAAATTGTTCTTTTTTTTTGTATACAAATTTTGTCCACTGGGTGGTGCTGTTCAGCGTTTTCAGTGTGAGCCTACAACCTCCACTCCTGTAAAGCTGGGTACTTGAATGGCCTTTCAGGCAGACTGAGTGATGTCATTATGGTGGCCTGCTCAACATATAAAAATAAACCAGGCAGTATGGACTTGGATAGAGGACATATTGAGGCAGCACAACCACTTTACAAGTTCATTTCAGCAGGAACCTTCCACATACTGTACAGCAACAACTAATACATATTAACAAAGACAAACAAACTCCAAATCACCTCCCCCTCAAACAACGGAATCAAACAAACTCCCGCCCACCTCCCCCTCAAACAACGGAATCAAACAAACAAACAAACTCGAACCCACCTCTCCTCCCCTCCTGCTCAAACAACAGAATCAAACGAACAAAATCCCGCCCACCTCCCCTCCCCTCCTGCTCAAACAACAGAATCAAACGAACAAAATCCCGCCCACCTCCCCTCCCCTCCTGCTCAAACAACAGAATCAAACGAACAAAATCCCGCCCACCTCCCCTCCCCTCCTGCTCAAATGACGGAATCAAGAGAACAAAAGGCCGCCCACCTCCCCTTGTGCTCAGAAATGTCACCCAAAGTCAGAAACACTTTACAGAGGTCGCAGTGCCCAGGATGTACGAGGAGGTAACACAAGTTGTAAAAAAAAAAAAATCTCTCTGCACAATCAGTGGCGTGATAACATGCGACTGCTGGACTTCACAAATCACTGGATCATTACATTTACATTTGTGGCATTTATCAGACGCCCTTATCCAGAGCGACTTATAATCAGTAGTTACAGGGACAGTCCTCCTGGAGCAACTCAGGGTTAAGTGTCCTGCTCAGGGACACAATGGTAGTAAGTGGGATTCGAACCCGGGTCTTCTGGTTCATAGGCGAGTGTCTAACCCACTAGGCTACTACCACTCACATTAATGAGGACTGGCTACTGATTTTCCATGAGAGCCATACTGGTGGTAATATAGCCGAGCTGCAGAAAGGGACCCTGACATGGTCACGGGCAACTTGTCCAACATGGCCTTTGCAGTGCGGCTTGTCGATGCGCCAAATTTTAAAAGCTTTGAAATTAGCTTCACAGTGACCATCAGTCACCTGATTGCTGGGAAGGGTTAGAAGAAAAAGCAGCTTTTTCAGATGCTATGCTACAGACAGCCAGGTATTGAGCTTAAAGTGAGTTAGGGGTGGTGCATGGGAGATGTCTGGTGAAGGGGAGGGTCACTGAGCCACTTTACTCTACTCTGGTCTCATCTGAAGTCATTAGCTGTACCTAGACTGTCCTGCTCAGGCAGTTACTGATACTGCGTTACTCCAGATCACCTCTACACACACACTATTATTTACAAAAATTGCAGACGGTGTAAAGTGTTAACTCACTACGTTCAAGAATCCCTGTAGATTTTGGATGATTTGAGTTTTCCCACCCAGCTTAGTCCCATGAAGACAGGATGTGAAGGCTGCTGAATGCTGGGAAGAAGCAGAAATGAGCCTAGTGTGCAGTAAAGCTCTTTATATTCTGAACAGTATCTCGAGAGACATGGTTTTCAGTGACAGCTGGCCATGTCCCTGTGTGACTCTCAAGTACACAATTGATTGTAATAAAGCTCTGCACACCTCTAGATCTTTATAGTGAAGCTTTAAAGATCCTGGTAAAATTCAGGTGGATCACACATGGTACAATTCTATGCAGAAACTGCGCCGTTTCCGTGGTGATGGTGTCTGCTCTGTAGTACCAATGCTTGGCTGGTGCTTGAAAAGTTGAAGACAATCTGATGTAGTCGTGAAAATGTGGGCGCGGCCACTGAGGAAAACCGAGAAAAGAGCAGAGTGCCTGAAAGCGGAGCCGAGGTTGATGACCATGATTTTGGACGTGTCTTGGATCTCGTCTCCCCCCGAAGTTCCAACATGAAATGATCAGCAGCCTGGATCCTGGCTCCTTTAGGAAAAGGCACTTAGGGAAGCGGCAGCCCCAGACGAGTCCGCCTGTACACAGTCCAGCTCCACACCCGGGGGTGCGAGGTGGAGCAGGAGCACGTTTTCTACAAGGCTACCAGACAGCCTTTCCACTCGGGGTTAAATGTCTTGCTCAGGGTGGGCTTTGAACCCACTGCAGGATTTCCACCAGTAGATACTGTACTGACCCCTGTCCCCCCAGGACCAAGCAACGCTATGAATTCTGTGCAGCCATGCAACAGGATAAATCCCTGTCCCTTCTCATGGTCCCTTACCACTTCTCATGGTGACCGTGTGTGTGTTACTTTGTCATCCTGCAGATTCTCTGAAATCAGAAATCCCTACGCAAGTGAAATAAGAAGCGATGGTCAAATGTCCTAAAACAATACAACTGTAATAAATGTCCTCTGAAACTGTCATGCGGCAAATATTTTCAGCTTACAAATGTTGTTACTTCATCAGCCTGTCAGGGTGACTGGTTGAGATGCTTTTCTGTTTATTGAATTATACAAAAATATATTTCTTATTGTCACTTGCGCTTAAAAAAAAAATCCACATGCAATCAGGCAACAAAATCAAAATGCTGGAGGGACTGGGGACTGCAGCTCGGGTGCCACCGCGACGATGGCGCTGTCATGGGACATGTACACCTGGCCAAGGCTGGCGTCCACGTGCTCCGTTACCCCCGTGTTTGGGCCCCTGGTTTCCGGCGTCCTCGCGGTGACTGTCCCACACGGAGCTCAGCTTCATGGCCAGGGCCAGCATGTTCTTTCCCAGGAAGATGGCCGAGACGCGCGGGTCGCGGTACCACAGCATCCCGCCACCTCTGATGAGCAGGGTGAGGAGGTTGATGGCGACCAGGCTCAGCCACGGGTAGATGGCCTCGTGTCTCCGAGGCGCGTCTCCGAGGCCAGGCGGCTGTCTCCGAGGCCAGGCGGGTGCGCTGGTCCCCAGCTCTGCCAACGAGACGCAGGGCAGCAGCAGCAGCAGGATGTAGCAGTAGAAGAAGACCAGACCTTCTGCCCACAGGGGGACGGGACCGCTGCTGCCCGGCCCGCGCACCTCCCACAGCCCGGCCTGCAGGTCCAGGACGTCCAGCAGGTCCACCACCACCCACAGCAGCCTCGGGGGGGTGAGGTGCTCCGAGCCGGCGAGGATGAGGAAGAGCGAGGGCAGTCCGACCGACAGCAGCAGCGTCAGCGTCTTCCGGGCGAGGGGGTCGGGGGGCCGCCACTCCTGCCGGTAGTTCTCACATACAAAGAAGAGTTTAAGCTGTAGCACCGACAGGAAGAGGAACCACAGCGTGCTGGAAAAGCCGCGGCGTGACGACGACGAAGTCTCCGTCCCCACGCCGGCCAGGACGTAGCGCAGCACCAGCAGGAACGAGACGTCACCGAGCACCACTGCAGTGCTGGACCACAGACCCGGAGGAGCTGAGCCCCTGCCCCGAGCTCCCAGCATGCTCTGCTCCAGCAGATAGAGGTCCACCACCACCATCGTGCTCACGGTCACTAGGGTTACGACGCAGATCTGGGGCGAGGGCACCATGCCTGAGGAACACAGACAGAGACGGGGAACAGACACTGGAATTACAGAACTAATGTGCACTTATTCTAATCTTTCATGTCCATACATAACTCACATTGCTGGTTGAAAACGTCTACGTGAGGAATTTCACGCGTTGTGACACTGGCTACTCCATCAAGAGCGCTGCTGGAGCCAGGAAATGTACGCTTTATTTGATGTTATTATTAATAGCGTATTTGCCTTATGCTCTATGACATTTATTTGGTTAGTTATGTGTCCTTGGTGGTGTGGAATTGTGACACCAGCAGAAAGTGCAGCCTTACAACAGACGAGAAGGACCAATGCGAGTGGTCTGTTGCATTTGGCTGATAAACATGATAGAATGACTGCAGCTGACACTTCCTTCACCGTAGATGATGATGTGCCCAAGGAATGTGTTTCCAACGTGCGATCATGATGTTCATCAAAATCATCCTCTCAAAATACAACTAGAAAGTGAACAAGTCAAACTTGCAGTCAAGGCTGGGATGCTTAAAGGGGAAGAACAGCTTCACCATCATCTCAGCATGAACATTATGAACATGGAGGATGTGAGGAGTTTTCATACAACGTGAAGCAGCCTTGGACCGTACCCATGTGGAGCAGAATGCAGACATGGTACAACTGCAAACTCGAACCTCTGACACCAGAAGCATCTGTACACAGGAAAACATCATCATCATCATCACACCAGGTTCATTACGCTCCCTTGGACACAACGTATGCTGCACCTGCACTCAAGTTGCCTAAAGGGCGTCTCTGGACCCCTCCTGGTACACAACGTCACCTTGGTCAGAGGCTGGACATGGAGCTGTGGGCACGTCCGTCAATATGGCGGACATCATGGAGAATCCAACCAAACTTCCAGAAGCTGTCATTCAGCAACAACGACAATGTAGTTGGCCGTCAGTCTCTATGCCTGTCTTTAAAGAAGTCCCCCTGGAGCACCATGGCAAGTTCTCATCACTCGCCAATATGGTAAAGAAACAAGTCAGAGTAACAGCCAGAGATTTGAAGGCATCGTTTGAAGGAACTGGCGAACATCTATGAAACATCTGGAGTTTACAGCATGTAAAATGTGTCTGGTAGGAACCGTGAAGAGAACATTGCTGTACGCCTGAAGACAGGCCACACTGACACTCCACAGCGCTTCTGGATAAATGTTTAGTGGACTGATGAGATGATGCGCAGGTCTGATCCAGCTTCCAGAGGTTCAGCCAGTTATTAATTCAATCATTTTCCACGCTAACAATATGAAGTGTGTATAGTTCTCAATAAGGACATGAAAAGATCTTATCACATTTTATACCTGTATAGCTACACCCACAGCCATCCAGAGTTGTACATTTTGGGCCATGGTGGTCTACTTCTAATCAGAAGTATGCCGGTTCGAAAGGCCGAGGTGCCACTGAGCAAAGCAGCGCCCTGACGGAGTCTCGCTTTATTCCTCAAGTTGCTGCAAATTCAGCCATTTTTACTTTATGGTGAAATCCTGGAGGGACTTCTGGTTTTTTATTTCGGTGCAGTTTCCTGTGATGAATGTGGGCCGTCCTGTCCTCACCTCATTTATTATTAACTAATTGTATCAGGGCGCCACCAGCCACACCCTGTCAACCCTGATTATGTCTGCTAATACACACACACACACACACACACACACCTACCAGACCATTTACCATTACACAGCTCAGCTCTCATTCATTCTGCTTGGGTGCAGAAATCATTTTTCTGATTATTTCTGTTTTCATCAAGGCCAGGGTAAATTTTACTGTGTGTGTGTGTGTGTGTGTGTGTGTTATTTTGAGCATGTGAACCTATGAAACCTTGTTATTGATCCCCAGCCTGCTTTTGTGCAATTGTGTGCTTCAGTGGAGCTGTCTGTCATGCAGATGGACTGAATTAAAGTGACATCTGAATCTGTGGGGACTTTGTGGGCCATTAGGAACGGGGTGATAAAACCTGACCAGGTTTCACTTCTATGCATCAAAATGATTGAACTTGTTGGGGCAGAATGGTCTTAATTACATACATTAATAGTGGTGGAAGAGCTGAAGGCGACGTGTCTGGTGATCATCATAAGACCCTCTCATTCTGCCAGATGAAGGCTTTTAAAATGAAACCTAGTGCACGCTCTCACACATTTCCCCGTCACTAAAGTATTTTACCGCAATGGAATTCAGGAAATTACATCCCATTTTGTGTGTGTGTGTGTGTGTGTAAAAAGCACAACAGATGCTATTGTGCTCCGTCACAAAACTAAACACTCCTGTTTGCAGTGTGTGTGTGTGTGTGTGTGTATGTGTGTGTGTGTGTGTGTGTGGTGCATGTCATGCAGCTTGTGTGTGTCGGGCAGCAACAGGTGTCGGTCTGGGATCCGGAAGAGCGTATCTATGTCCTACAGAGATCATACTGAGAATACAGAGAGAGAGAGTGTGTGTGGTTTGTGTGTATGTGGTGTTTGTGTGTATGTGGTGTTGGGTGTGTGTGCGGGTTACCCAGCGTGCTCCGCTCCGCACGGCGGGAAGTCCAGCTGCACGTGTTCTCCTGTCCGTCTCACGTCTCGGCGTTTCCGCGGCGACGCGTCGTCAACATGTCGCAGTTGCACAACACGATCGACGCGGCGACAGCGACACCAGCCGCGGACCGTCAACCGGAATCCGCCGAGTCATGACGGTTCAGTCGCCGAGACTCCGGTCCGAGCGGCGACGAGGCGGCTGGCGGCGGGAGCGCGCTTCTCGCTTCATTAGTAGGCAGGTTACGCGCCGGGCTCCGCCCCCTCTTCTCTCTCCTCCCTCCCTCCCTCCGTTTACTCCACATTTTACTCCGTCAGTGGACGTTCCAGATGTTCCCACCTCCTCTTCTCTCTCCTCCCTCCCTCCGTTTACTCCACATTTTACTCCGTCAGTGGACGTTCCAGATGTTCCCACCTCCTCTTCTCTCTCCTCCCTCCCTCCCTCCGTTTACTCCACATTTTACTCCGTCAGTGGACGTTCCAGATGTTCCCACCTCCTCTTCTCTCTCCTCCCTCCCTCCGTTTACTCCACATTTTACTCCATCTGTGGACGTTCCAGATGTTCCCACCTCCTCTTCTCTCCTCCCACCTCCTCTTCTCTCTCCTCCCTCCCTCCGTTTACTCCACATTTTACTCCGTCTGTGGACGTTCCAGATGTTCCCACCTCCTCTTCTCTCCTCCCACCTCCTCTTCTCTCTCCTCCCTCCCTCCGTTTACTCCACATTTTACTCCATCTGTGGACGTTCCAGATGTTCCCACCTCCTCTTCTCTCCTCCCACCTCCTCTCTCCTCCCTCCCTCCGTTTACTCCACATTTTACTCCATCTGTGGACGTTCCAGATGTTCCCACCTCCTCTTCTCTCTCCTCCCTCCCTCCCTCTGTTTACTCCACATTTTACTCCGTCAGTGGACGTTCCAGATGTTCCCACCTCCTCTTCTCTCTCCTCCCTCCCTCACTTTACTCCACATTTTACACCATCTCTGGATGTTCCAGATGTTCCCTCCTCTTCTTCTCTCCATTCAGACCTGTCCAGAAGACCACTGCTCCTCTCTGTTTAATTTAAACAGATCCTTGCTTCTAGCCTTTTGATATTTTTGACCGTTCCTGCTATGTCTCATCAAAATCTACATCCCTCCAGAGCCACACTCCTTCCACAGTCTCCTGTCCTCCAGGGGGACATTACAGACCATCTCAGTCCGTTTCTCTGCGGCTAGACTCACCTTTTAAGCCTTCTTTCGAGTTCTTTTTATTAAAATAAGTATGTGTGTGAAGGCTGCTGTAGCTGTAATGCTCGTGAAGTGGGACGTGTCCAGCCTGTCCCCCAGGCAGAGACAAACCATGACGGAACCATCACAGCATCTTGTATTTCAGCTGTTTTTACATTGTATGGTAGTAGGTCCTGTATCACGTTATATCGTGATGTATCGTGACACCCCTAATTTCTTTTAAAAATGTAACATTTAATAAAGCAAATTTATAACATGCGAAACACTTTAAACAATCACTGGTTTTTAACTATTCATAACATTACAAAAATGTAGAAAAATTATCATTATATTTTTCACACACAGTCATACACGGTATGATATGCAGTGAAATGCTTTGGCGACTGTACAGACCACAGTATTACAAATATTGCACATATACAATGATTATCAATATGCAAATATTGCAAACATATTGTTCCTCTGGCACCAGTTCTCCAGATTTCCAACCTCCTCCAGGTAGTCGTTTTCAGAGATCAGGCCCACCACGACGGTGTCGTCAGCAAACTAGATGTTGACCAGCTGTTTTTCTCCCCACTGAAGTATTGATCATTAATATCGGTATCAAATTTGAAATTTCCTTATCGTGACTGGTGTGGGTCCATTCTACTAATGACGTGGTTGCGAAGGGACTCTGTCAGGTCGCTGTTCTTCAGCTGGAACCAGGGCTTTAGTCAAGGTGAAGGGAATGATGAACAGTTCCAAATAGCTGCCAAAACCTTCTCATGTCCGCTAGGAAGCTGAAGATGATGAATTTCACCTTTCAGCACAGCTGTGATCCCAGGCACACTTCCAAATGGACGAAAGAACAGCTTCGCCAGGAGAAGATGAATGTCAGGCCTGCAGCAGGCATGGAGGATCACAAACGTCACTGAAATAATCGTACTTGTTAAAAGCTGGATAAAAATACACAAGTAGTGGCGTCTCGGCTCAGACTTTCGCATGTCCTCGTCCCCATGTTGGCGCAGGTTTCTTCCCACCATCCAAAACCATGCACACTTGGTGGACTGGCAAGTGAGTGTCCCAGTATGGGCTCAGGGGACAAGGCCTGCAGCACCTCCTCCTATATTCTGTACTTTGGTGGAGCCCATCAGCGTGTTTCCGCGGCGAGCAGCGTTTCAGGCACTCTGTCCATCCTGCCGAGATCCCAGCCAAGTGGGAGCAGTGGGGTGAGGGCGGGGGCACAGCCATGTTTTATTAATGCTGCCGCCACTGACCGTTTCTGTTTGATTGCGCCACATTTGCATACAGATGACCACACTTAGCCTGCAGTCGAACTTTTCTCCCTTCTTCCTTCCACTCGTCTTTATACCGGTATCTGCAGGAACGTGCCGGACCAGACCGCCCTCGGGTCATTCATTAGACTGTTTCACAGCGTGGACCTTCTACTCCAGCACCATGTCCCTCACCCGTGTGCCAGGGCCGGGGTTTCCTGCCTCCTACCCCCCAGGTTACTTTAGTTGGGCGTTAGTACTGGGCTGTTTAACGCCCATCGCTGCGTACGGCCCGGCCCGGTGCTGTGCTGTGTTGCGCACCTTCGGTCGGCTGCAACCTTTTCCTGATATCCGGCGTGCCGACGTGGCCCCGGAAGTCCCCAGAGATGGGGGAGGAGGCGGGCCAAACAGATACACATCCAGCACGTTTAGAAAGCCAGAAGGAGTAAATGGTGCTGGATGGAGCAGGTGGGGCAGGAGCTCCAGTGACCAGGAGAATGGAACTGGCGGGAGGAAGTTCTGTCATGACACGAATTAGACCCCAGTCATGAAGCAGCGCAACATCCCTCACGTCAGAGCGGTAAATCTTGCTGGCTTCGGGTCGCGCTGGTGCGTTTTATTAAAGTGTTCAATTAGAAAAATTGTCCTTCATTTACTGTCGCTCATCCACTCATCACTTGATGTAGGAAATTAGAGGAGAATTTTAAAAGTAAACTATATTTCTATCTTACTTTATCTAATAGCCAATTATTTAGAAACGACTTGCGTGTTGTGGTGTCTGCTGATCAGATCCTAGTTTCCTGCCGCCTACTGAATTCCCTGGTGAGCATACCCATGGACCCCGCTTAACGATGATCAGGGTTATATACAATCTTCATAAATATCTGGGCCCAGGGGCCAACAACGTATGTGTTAAAAGTGGGTTGCACCCCGCCTCTGCTTACACACCACCATTATTGGTGGCAGCTGTGGCCTAGCGGTTAAGGAAGCGGCCCCGTAATCAGAAGGTTGCCGGTTCGAATCCCGATCCGCCAAGGTGCCACTGAGGTGCCACTGAGCAAAGCACCGTCCCCACACACTGCTCCCCGGGCGCCTGTCATGGTGCCCACTGCTCACTCAGGGTGATGGGTTAAATGCAGAGGAAAAATTTCACTGTGTGCACCATGTGCTGTGCTGCTGTGTATCACATGTGACAATCACTTCACTTTCACTTATTAGACCTTTACCACCATTAAAAAACAGGTCCTTAAACCAAGAGCTGAGAAAAACATGGCTTAATATTTCCTCGCTGTAGGAATGTTTGAAAGCGTTTCGCCTCCTTCCATCTCGGATCTGAATATAAAGCGGTTCAAATGATGAATGTAGGTCTGGATTTTCTGTCTCTGTGCAGATTAGATGACGCCGCTTTCATGCTTTATTTGTTTATCCTTCTGGTCCTGTTGGTGGTATGGATCTTCATGACAGGCACACTTTGATCTGGCGATCTTTACCTCAGTCAGATGGTGTTCCTGATCCATCAGCCATTTCTCAACTCGCCAAATACGTGAGTGTCTTGGTTTCTAAACTGCCAATTTATACGGAGTCGCTGTGCGACGTGCCCGATCCTTATCGCTGAAACTCTGATGCTCATTGAAGTGGGGAAATTGCTCCTTCTAACACATCAAAGAGCCGCAGCCTTGAGTTTCATTTCACTTATCAGTGGGCTTCGCTTCTTTCAGCCTTTCATGCTTGTACAATCCTTCAGAAAGCAGCACCAATTATCAGCCTTCGCTGTGTGATGGGTCATGGCCTCTAGGGTCCTCTGAAGGCCTCCTGTTTCACATCCCTTCATTCCTTTGCTATTTTTGTATTGATTTATCTGATTAATTTTATAGTACTGAACACCCACATGTGCGTCTGGGTCGTTTGCCTCAACAGCAGCATTAATTAACAGATTTTATATGAACTTCAGATTTATCTCCTGTTAATAACCTGGCGGCTTGCTCTCAACGTGCAATAATTAAAGATGTTCCCACAATTCTGTCCATGTTGACTCGGCAGCGTGATCATGAGACAGCTCCTCTGCATTGCTGGTACAGATGGCTCAGATGATTGACAGCCTCCACAGAGACTGTAAATGTATCCGTCTGCTTTAATAGAAGCCTTACAGAGTAGATCCCCCAAAACTAGACCCTTTCTGGTCCAACACATCTCACCATATTCATTGGGGGAAATCATTATTTGATCCCATAGTTTGCCCACTAACAAAGTCTATATTTCCAATAGTAGGTTTATTTGATCAGGGAGAGACAGAACAGTAACACAAAAATAAAAAAGAATGCATTTAAGAAGTTATTTGATCCCCTATCAGTCAGCAAGGTTTCTGTCCCCCAGTAAGGAGCTGACATTCGGAGCTTCTCAACTTGTTACCAGCGTAAAAGACACTTGTCCAGGCAGCTGGGTGAGAACACATTTATTCACAAATGGAAGAACCATAAAATAACAGCCAATCTCCCTCAGTCTGGAGCTCCATGCAAGATCTCCACCTCGTGCAGATTCAGTGTGGAACCAGGAACCAGGCAGCGGGATCATAGTTGGTAAAACTCTACATCACGAAGGACTGAAATCTCAGCTCGTCACGCATCGTACGTCTTCGTAGCCCATCACCTGGCACGGGGCGTGGTCCTCACAAACCACCGAAGGCAAAGAACCCGAGTAGAAATGGAGAAACCCGAAACCAAGATGCACGCACCAGCTGCTGCTATGCAGCGAACGCACCCCACCAACCGACCTCACACACACACACACCACTCACACACACACACACACACCACTCACACACACACACCCCACACACTCACACCACTCCCACACACACACACACACACACACACACACACACACCACACACACCCCCCCCCACACACACCCACACACACCACCCACACACC
>NC_041724.1:19257998-19353281 GCF_900700375.1 Denticeps clupeoides | reverse complement strand
ATTGAGTCCCAGTAGTTGTGGTGATTGTTTTTAATGCTAATATACAGTACAGGCCAAAAGTTTGGACACACCTTCTCATTCAAGGTGTTTTCTTTATCTTCATGACCACGTTGGTATCAAAACTATGAATGAACACATGTGGAGTTATGTACTGTTCTGAATACTGTACTGTATACTTAAGTTCTTTACCACAGAAAAGTGTCAGGACCATCTTCCGGATGAGTTTTGTTCATGCACCCGCTTTAAAAGCCTTAAAATGTTACATTCTGGTCTGCTTTCTTTTATTTTTGCTGCTGTTATCTTGTACTGTGGGACTGATCTTATCAGTGTATATACTCAGTTCTGTGTGTATGATTCTGTCAGTATGGACCACCCTCGTTCTAGGCCTATTATGCTGTGGGGGCCTGTTGAATGCAGTTTAATTAACCATGGTACAGAATATAGTCACCACTCCACCCAAGCCCATTTATAACACGTCTCAATTCATGAAGTGGTTCCAGTATGGCGCTGAAATAACAGAGGTGATTGGTTTTATTATGTTCTAATTTTGCAAATGGAGTTACTCAATGAAGCCACAATATTGAAATGTGAGATTGCGCTTTTCCCCTGTATTGCTGTACTTGTACTTGTGTCCCGTCTTCTGTTTCTCCAGAGAGGAATTCCCATTGGACAGTTTTGTAAGGACTTCAATGAGAAAACAAAAGACCTGAAAGAGGGCATCCCCATCCCCATTAAAATCCACGTCAAGGTAACATGCTGTCTCAGCACTGCAATCTGACTCTTCCTTTTTAGACAGGATCTTGCGATTATTTCCAGATGGACGGTTTCATGACGTCCATTTTGCAGAATCCCATTTGTCTGACTTGCATGCGTATTGTGTATGTGGGACACGGCATGGACATTTTCAACTCTTCCATTCCAACGCCTGTGCCTGTTCCTCTTGAACCCTCCTTCTCTGGTTTGTCGTCTGGTTTGCCAAGGTCACCCCCCCCCTAACTGTAATGAGGTGAATGCACGTGACGGCCCTGCTTTGTAGCTCTCTCGGGTGCATTAGCAGGCCTTAGTCGGCCACCTTTAATCTACTTTTCTCTTTTCACTTCAACTGCCTGCTTTTCCCTTCGCCCCATTTCTACAAATCCTTTCTTTCAGAATGAGAGCCAGCGTTCTTTCAGCAGTTTATTAAAAAGTCTGTTTCTTCGTTCATGCTTTTGCCTCGAGTGAAGAGCTGGTTTTCATGTGAAGATATTTTGTGTTCCATTTTCTGTCTAAATGTCAAGACACTAATTTCATTATCTGTCCTTTAATTACATTTCTGGCCAAACACCCCATTAGTCCCATATCCTCCCTACGCATATCCCGTATCTGGTTAAGAAGCCCAGTGCTGGTAGTTTCATGGCAGATGTGAACCTTCACTGCTCTCACGCCATTATCATGTCAGCAATTCCATATCCATCCTAACAATCAGTGAGATGAGCGTGACACCGCGGTACTCCGATCAGTCACCATCGGCAAAACCTTTCAACCAGAAAATCACCAAGCAACATCATGATCATACAATCGATTACGGTCTGATGATTCCAACGTGGAGGCAGCAGAGGGCCATCAGCAAACTTCTCAACCATGTTGAAGCAACTCATGAAAAACAGAACTGTAATTCTATAAAACAAATATAATGCTCTAGCAGGCCAGCAGTCATCTCCTCGCATGGCGAATCCCTCTCTTCTAGCCTGACAGAACGTACGACCTGAAGATCGGTCAGCCCACCGTGTCCTACTTCCTCAAGCAGGCTGCTGGGATCAAGAAGGGGGCGGGCAGAACGGGTAAGAAGCTTTCGTAGTGGACCGGCAGGTTGGTGGTGGCTTTCTTTGACTGATGATACTGTATGATTGAACAGGACCTAGTAGAAGGTGTCACGCAGTATGTACGGTAAATTCCGCTCTGTAACATGTGGCTAACTAGCGACACATTTAACCTGGTCACAGTGGACCAAACTGTTTGAGCTAACTCACCCATACTTAATTCTTCACATCAGCCATGTTCAGCCACAGACCCCAACCATGGAAACGACAGGGAGAAATGCACATGATGCGAATTTCACGTTAAAAGCCACCAGGAAGTAGAGCTGCTACGCGTAAGCATCAGTGAAGCGGGGAGCAGTGTGTGGGGACGGTGCTTTGCTCAGTGGCACCTTGGCAGAACCTTCTGATTACGGGGCTGCTTCCTTAACCGCTACGCCACTGCCCCAAAACATGGCCACACGTCTATAAATTGCCTTCCATTACTGAAAGGCGTGGCAAATCCCTCTCTTCTAGCCTGACAGAACGTAGATATAGGAGTGTTTTCGCAGAGAAACCTTCAGGCTGACAACTTTCGTTGTGAAAAAGCATGTGCTGTATGTGTGGAGTTTCAGTTTCAGCTAGTTTTACGGTACGGTATTTGTGTTCCTCTCCAGGCCACGAGACGGCCGGGATGGTGTCACTGCGGGCCGTCTACGAGATTGCCCAGGTCAAAGCTCAGGATGAGAGCTTCAAGCTCCAGAGCGCCTCCCTCCAGACCGTAGTGAAGAGCATCATCGGCTCCGCCCAGTCCCTGGGTATCAGAGTGGTGGATGAGTAAGAAGCACGGTTGTGTATACGCTGTACTGTGTTCTTATTACGATGTTATATGATAAGAATATACCTTCTCGTGTCTGTTCAGTGTCATGGACTGCTGAATGAAAGTGACTCTCCTCTTTCTCTCACCCCCTCCATTGCTGTCCATTTTCTGTCTCTCTCTCCGTGTCTCTGTGCTTGTCTGGACAGGCTGTCACCAGAGGAGTACGGGGACTTTCTGAGGCAGCGTGAGGAGAGACTGAAAGCCGAGGCGGCGGCGGCAGCGGCCGCTGCAGAACCTGCTGTTGGGAAGAAGAAATGAAGAGATGAATCGCTCACTGTCCAACACATTTATTTATCATCTCATTTAGTCAAATTAAATTACAAGCACAAGATGTCTTTTACAGGACCTTAACTGATGTCCATTCCCAGTCTTACGGGGGGAATTCTGCTTTTATTGATGTGATTTTCAGGTCCCAGGCTGGTGGGTCTGTAGTCAGTAACAGAAGACTGACATGCATACATGGAAAAGAATCACTTTCTGAGCCTGTATTAACGTTACTAATCCTGCAATGGCGGACAGGCACCACTAGACGTCACTGTTGTCGCTGTAATTCAGTCCAATAATAAATCTTCTTCCTCAAAACTATCGAATGTTCTTGTGCTTGTATGACATATGAGATGAGCAGCAAGTCATGAAAATCGCTAGTAATCTGCAGGCCGTGTTATGTTACGTTAATATTAATGTGTCGTCATGAGTGGTGGACTAATCACACAAACCATGAACTTGACTAAAAGCTAGTTAGAGGACGCAAACCCAGTCACCAGGGATCCACGTACCACTGCATTTCCAGAACTGATCACTTCATCGATGGTGGCATGGAAGCACGTTGTAAGTCGCTCTGGATCAGGGCGTAAATGTAAATGCTGGTCATGGGAGGGTGGTAGTAGCCTAGTGGGTAACACACGGTTCTATGAACCAGAAGATCCGGGTTCAAATCCCACCTACTACCATCGTGTCCCTGAGCAAGACACTTAACCCTAAGTGTCTCCAGGGGGGGGCTGTCCCTGTAACTACTGACTGTAAGTCGCTCTGGATAAGGACGTCTGGTAAATGCTGTAAATGTCATGTTACAGCCCACCAATCATGGCAGGAAGTGGGAGGAGTCCAATCATGGGATTATGAGGAGCCACCCTGCAACATTACAGAGAGAGAGAGAGAGAGAGAGACATACAAACAGAACACGCCCAAACTCTGCCACGGGACGGCACACTTTGTAGAAAGCAGTTTTAGCAGAAGTGAGGTTAGTGGAGAATTTACGTAGAAGATTGTGGTAATACAGCAGGTCTGAGTCAAGCTGACATTTCTTGTATTTTGTATCGGAGAGCCAGGGCGCAGGAGGAGAAGTCCTTCTGGGTTTAGAAGATAGAGGACAGAGTTGATCCATGGAAGTGAGGTGAGGAGAGAGTTAGTAGCGGTCTCTAGTGGTAAGGAGAAGAACGAATCAGAGGTTGGGAGATGTGAGAGAATGCAGGAAGATTCAGATGAAGGTGAGACTGTGTGAAGGATGGATGGGGGACAGTTGTGGATCCTGCAGGTACAGTGAGTGTGAAGGTCAGGAGGTGCTACTAATTGTAAGTAGCTGTGAAGGAGGGATGTGGAAGGAGTGAGGTGACCGCAAGCGTGAAGAGCAGTGAAGAGCAAGGATTTTGTCCTTCATTTTGTCCCTCAGAATTGTACACACAACCAATAATGACGACATGAAAATGTATTAAAACTAAAAAACCAGAGACAGCACATGACTTTTTCTCAGGTTAGGACCATGTGGCATTGAAATTACCGGTTTTGAGAACTGGCAAAGTTCCTGTTTAAGATGCATTTTTGCAAACTTCACTCAGGTTCAAATTTTGCCCTCTATATAAACAGATTTACTTCGATCGGAATTACTGTACAAATATTTGACTAAACTGAAGAATTCATTACAGTTAGTGACGCAGAGTTTACATGCCCTCCCTGTGTTGGTACGGGTTTCCTCTGGGTTCTCCGGTTTCCTCCCGCCGTCCATGTAGACGGCGCCATGCATGGACTCAGTGATCTAAACCTTTTTATTTTGTACTTAGTTTAAATGAAAGATTTAAGTGAGCGAGATAACGTACAGTTTAGAAGATGGATTGGAAGGCTGTTTACTTAATGATCTGTATTATTCATATTTTTATAGTTTTAATGTGCTTCTGCTGGTTTGCTTCAACCGGTATCGTGTCGTCCTCTTGTAAGTCTCTTTGTATAAAAGCGTCTGCTAAGTAAAGTAAAGTAAAGTAAAGTAAAGTGTATAGTGACTATAAAGGTGACTCTAAATCTGAGCGTAGGTGCGAGTGTGTGTCTGGATGGACCCCGAGTAACAGGAATAAGGACCGTGAGTGACAGATCCTCAGTGAAATGTAATTGCAACACATTTTAAACACCACACACAGTTTAATACATCAGTAATAATATAATATATATATATATTATAATATAATAAGCCAGTTTCATCTTCTGGGATCGTCCATTTGGCTGTCGGGAGAGACGTAGAAAAGCGTCTTCAGGATCTACATACATAAATCGCTTCGATTGATGAAAATGGTGCCCTACATTTGTGGAGTGATTTACATTTGTCGACACTTGATGGGACAAGTTGTTGTTTAAAATAAGACAAAGTTTGGGTTACATATGCAGTGATTTTGAATGAAAATGTACAAGTGATGTAACATATATGGTAATGTGATCTTTTTTCTAGAAGAAACTAGTTTCCCTTAATAACTGTCAGCTTTCTTGTTCTCAGATTATTATGTGTTCTTGTATTATTACTGTTCTTTAATCCACTGGTTTTCCACTGTGGAATCCAGCACCAGCTAGTGGCACCTGATGGTCACCAAACTGCAGTCACATTTACATTAACAGCATTTACAGGGTAGTGACAGGGACCGTCCCCTGGAGACACTCGGGGTTCGGTGTCTTGCTCAACTTTATTGAATGGTATCGTGTAATATGTGGTTAGAATTTTTTAAAAGGTAAATTTACAAGTAAGATTTGAGTTGATACATCTAATTTAGCACAAGAGGGCAGCATGTCCTCAAAAATCAATTCAAGCCCTCGTTCAGAGGAGCATCACCTGATCATCCACCATTCACTTCCACAGAGAGAGAGAGAGGTGGTGTTGGGGGGGGGAGAGAGAGAGAGGTTGGTGGTTGGGGTGGGAGAGAGAGAGAGGTGGTGTGGGGTGGGGAGAGAGAGAGTAGGTGGTGTTGGTGGGTAGAGAGAGAGAAGGGTGGTGTTGGGTGGGGGAGAGAGAGAGAGGTGGTGTTGGGTGGGGAGAGAGGAGAGAGGTGGTGTTGGGGTTGGGGAGAGAGAGATGATGTTGGGTGGGAGAGGAGAGAGAGAGAGGTGGTGTTGGGGTGGGGGAGAGAGAGAGAGATGGTGTTGGGGGGGGGGAGAGAGAGAGAGGTGGTGTTGGGGTGGGGAGAGAGAGAGAGGTGGTGTGGGGTGGGGAGAGAGAGAGAGGTGGTGTTGGGGTGGGGAGAGAGAGAGGTGGTGTTGGGTGGGGAGAGAGAGAGGGGGGTGTTGGGGTGGGGAGAGAGAGAGAGGTGGTGTTGGGGTGGGGAGAGAGAGAGAGGTGGTGTTGGGGTGGGGAGAGAGAGAGAGGTGGTGTTGGGTGGGGAAAGAGAGAGAGGTGGTGTTGGGGTGGGGAGAGAGAGAGAGGTGGTGTTGGGGTGGGGAGAGAGAGAGAGAGGTGGTGTTGGGTGGGGAGGGAGAGAGAGTGAGAGGTGGTGTTGGGTGGGGAGAGAGAAAGAGAGGTGGTGTTGGGTGGGGAGGGAGAGAGAGTGAGAGGTGGTGTTGGGGTGGGGAGAGAGAGGTGGTTAGAGTGATATGGCACTGTGTCAAAGTGAAGTGAAATGAGTGTCTGGGACTTTAACAGAAGGCCCGAGAAAACAGGTGGTGCATTTTTTCAGTTTGGATTTAAACACTGAGACTGTGTCTGAGTCCCGGACACTGACAGGCAAGCTGTTCCACAACTGCGGAGCTCTATAGGAGAAGGATCTGCTCCCAGCTGTGACCTTCTGTACTTTTGGTACCAGTAGTGACCCCGCACCCATTGATCGAAGGGGGCGTGGCGGTTCGTAAAGAACCAAAAGTTCACTCAGGTACTGTGGGGCGAGACCATTTAGAGCTTTATAGGTTAAAAGTAGGATTTTGTAGTCAATCCTAAATTTGATGGGTAACCAGTGCAGTGATTGTAAGACTGGGGTGATGTAGTCAAATTTCCTGGTTCTGGTTAGAACTCTGGCTGCAGCATTCTGTACTAGCTGGAGTTTCCTCATGCACCTACTAGAACATCCAGACAATAATGCATTGCAGTAATCTAACCATCATGTAATAAATGCATGGACCAACTTTTCTGCATCATGCATTGAAATGATATTTGACCACCTCTCTCACTCTCTCTTTCTAAGGTGAAAGAATGCTATCCTAGAGACATTATCTACAGAGAGAGAGGTGGTGTTGGGGTGAGTTCCTCCGCAGGGCGGCGCTATTGAGCCATGTGGGTCTGTGTTACACAGCAGCAGAACCGGCCATGGAACAAAATGTTCACTTCAAAATCACATCGTGTCTTTTCTCGCTTCTGCCGTTGTTGGTGGCGGGTGGAGATGTGGAGATACGGGTGACGGGTGGAGATGGGTAGATACTAGTCTTTAAAAGAGTTGAAATGACGGGTCCTACAGGAAGTGTTAGACCGCATCTCGCTGCCTCCTTGAAAGGTTCTTCTGGTTGGAGATAAAGTGGGTGAGACGGGGAGAGATGACGCCCTGAGCAGGAAAGTCCATATAAGGAGCGAGACGCCGCCGTCCGTTGTCGTAATAGCAGGTAGCGCGCGCGTACGTGCGTCAGAGTGGGAGGAGTCGTGCGTGCGTGCGTCAGAGTGGGAGGAGTCCTGCCTGCGTGCGTGCGTGCGTCAGAGCTGTTGCTGAGCAGTGTACGCGCTGTGAAGGAGCCGCGGAGCATGCTGGGTAAAGGAAACATGGAATCATCCTGCTTTAAGTGCACTTTAATATAAATGCATTAGTTTTGACAACCAAATACACTTATCAGCGACACAAACCATTAGAACACTGATCCACAATGTCCATTCATCATAAATAGCATATGTCAAATATGTTTTAAATAATAGAAATGTATCTGATATGTACAGACCAATATATCTTTATGCAAATGTACAAATGTGTACAACCCTCAGCTGCGTGGCATGTGTCTATATAACTGCACATGCTAACAGCACACGTCCAGTATAATACCATGTTTAAACATAGCATTTAAATAGCTAGAACGTAGGAATCAATCCTTTACTTGACCGTAGACAACTCTACGTTGGCGTGTCGACACTGTGGGATTCGGACGATTCTCAGCCCATATTGAGAACCAACTGAATAGAAATAGCACCCCAACCTCATTCGAAATCGCTCCCACACTACACCACTCCACACCGTACCAAGAAGAGCTACGATGTTACCGTGGCCGTCACGTAGTAATAGAAGCTTGGCAGATCGTAGCCAACAGCAGCTTCTAATGGTTTTGCAAGCATTACAAAAATTCTGCTGCAAAAGGAATCCAGTGCAAATACAGTAATCCGAGCTGACGAAAACAGCCGCCTGGGGAGCCAACAAGTTCCCCACGAGCGGCCCTACAATACATTAGTCTTGAAGTGTGTGTACAACACACATACATGCACATACACACACGAGAGCGCGAGAGACGGCATCGTTCTGCCCCCGCCTGCCAGGAAGAGCTTCTCGTGGCACTTTTTTTTTGGTTGGAAACTGAAGGAAACCATGCAGGACGTCTGCTCTGCTAAGAAACGTTTGTACATCATTATATCGGGTTCACAAGTTGTACACAGGTTATAAGCATCTAGTCTTCCAAGGCAGATGAAATGCAGCCACAAACACAAGTCTCAGGAAATTGGGCTGGTAGCGAGCGGGTCTGAGCTGAACCCTGACTTCCAGCACGCCACCTGGTGTTTGTGCTGCTGCATGACAGTAGAGTCAAGCTATGCGCTCGCCGTTGCATTTCCATTTTCATCGTCAACGTTCACAACAGCGTATTTTCACTACGAGTGAATACATAGGTGTGTCTGTAAGTCGATGTCGCACTTACAAAGATTCTTTTGTTCTTTTTTGATAAAAAGCTCAAAGTACAGATAAAAGCGAACAGAAACGGGCCCTGGTCCACGAAGACCTCGAGCCACACGGACACGTATATTGCATCATTATTGAATGCTGCACCATTCTCAACATAGAAATAACACTGAAAAGTACATGAACAAAATATGAAGTTGACCTAATGAGGTTCAAGTCCTTTTGGGTTTATATACATTATGTATATTTATACACTTTTATAAGTTTCACTTTTCAGTAAAAGCATCTCCATGAAATATGACAATATGCCATACTTAATGAAGTAAGTCACAGACTTATTTTAGAACGGAGGATCACTACCACTCCCATCTGAAAGAGAGAAGAAGAGACAGAATTAGGAGCTGAGCACGGTGCATTCTCACTCCACATGAGCACTTTCAGAAGAAGAGTGACGGTTACCTTTGCGGAAGCACTGGGGCACCGGGTGACATTGGAGTTGATACAACTCAGGTTGCTGCCCCAGATCAGGGCCAAACGTGGGTTCCAGGGCGGCCAGCTCCTCAAAGAGGGACTGGACACAGGGCAGGCCGGACTGAGCGGGGCTGACGGGGCCGGAGGCAGGTGAGGAGCAGGGTGAGCAGATGAGGGTCAGAGGCGATGGAGGAACTCCGCCCGACAACAGGGGCGACGGTGAGGGCGGCGCCTCCACCTCCATTGGAACCTCGTCCGCAGACTCCGCCTCGCTGTCCTGCACCAGCTCGTCCGAAGCATCGATGGCGGGCTGCTCCGTTGCCCCGCAGATGGCCACGTGGTTACAGTGCGCCGACTGGACGCTACACAAGTGGGCGGCGCCCCCAGTGGACACCCCATGAACATGGAGGGCTGGGTGCCAGCACACAGAAGAAGAAGGAGAAGGCGGCGTAGGGGAGGAAGAGGAAGAGCAGGATAGAAATGTGTTTGGGGAAAGAGGTGGAGTAGATGCCAGGTCTTGAAGAAGACTCTCCAGAATGCTGTCCTCGTACAGAGAGTCATCATCAGGCAAGATGGGCAAGTCCAAGCCCCTCCAGGACTTGATTGGGTACACATCCCCCATTAAGGGGACCACAGAGTCCAGGTCCATTGCCTCCAAAGATGAAGGCAGTGATGGGGAGACAGGAGCAGAAGAAGGGCTGAGCTTGGAGTACAGTGGGTTGGGGTAGAAACCCTCTGCTAGGAAGCTGATGTGCTGGGCCAGGAGGGAGATCTCTGTTTTCTCTTCCAGCTGCTGCTCTGGCGAGAAGAAGGACAGACAGTTGTGCTTCCCTGGGGAGGCCTCAGGTGTCAAGAGCCCCTCTGGGGGGTAGTGCAGGGGTCCCAGTGGCACCTCTACGTAAAGCGGGCCACGGACCTCCGGTAAGGTCATGATGGTGCAGTCACCGTCCCCGGGGCTGTCTGGAGTTGGAGGCAGCTTCTCGTAGAGGGAGCCTCCGCAGGGCTCCACGGGGAAGATCAGCTCGGTGGTGGGTATGGGCAGCGTCAGGGGCTGGACCGAGGACAGGCTGGTGGTGGTGGTTGGGGGAGGGCTGTTGGTGGGGTCGCTGGATGCGGCCTGGGAGTCCGAGGCTGCGGTGGTGGTGGTTACGGTGGTGGAGATCTGGCTGGGGGGTGGTGTGGTAGTGCCAGTTGGATCGAAGCTGAAGAGAGGCTCTCCGAAGGGGAAGCTGCTGCCGGTACCCAGCTGGGGGGTATATGGTGGCGTGCAGACGAATTCTTTGGTCTGCTGGGCCTGGGAGGCGGGCACGGGCGGTAGTGGCAGTGGAAGTGCTGGCAGTGGCGGCTCTAGCTGGAAGGAGGGTGGCAGCAGGATGTTCTGGGTCAGGAAGTCCAGGTCCGACACCGTGGCCACCGTGACTGGGATTGGTGAGGACGTGGAAGCAGTCGAGGGGCTACCGAGTGGCTCACTGCTCGTGGATGGCTGGAAGAAGGTCTCCTCCTCTAGAGAGGAGATGCTGGAGCGGGGGGCGGGACCCTCTCCGCTGGCCCCGGTGGCGACCGATGTGCCGGCAGTCTGTTCTTCGCTGCTGCAGCCGGCCACGCTGAAGTCGAAGGACTGAGCCGAGAGGCCGCTGCTGCCTGGGGTGAAGACCTGGTCTGGGCTGGACAGCGTCTCAGGCTCCTGCTGGGGTCCGGTGGAGCTCAGAACCAGGGAGAGCTGAGTCTGCTCAGAGCTCAGCTGCTGTCTGACGGACCAGGCCTCAGACTCACTAAGAAAAGCATCATTATAATAAAACGATTAATGATGTTACTGTGTATTTAAGTACATTTCGATAATGATTAATAGTTGTACCTGATAATAAAGTTATTGCTACTGATGGGGTTGTCACCCGTCTCCAGCTGTAAAACCATGTACACCCACACCCAGGAGTGGTCTGCAGCCTCCACCCGGACCACCATCTCTGCTCGACCTTCTCCACCCTCTTTAACTGAAGTGGAGAGAAGAGAAGAATGAGGCAGGAGGCACCATGCGAGGAAGCTGTTTCACACGTAGTAGAGCGTGAGACTCACGGAGGCTGTAATGTTGGGCAGATGCATGGGCCAGGTCCTGTGGGTGCAGCAGGCTGTACCACGACCGTGAGCGCAGCTCCTCCACCTCCAGACCCAGGTACTCTCTCACGCTGTTGACAGAGAGGCGCGGTCAGCACACATCTACACTTCCTTCCATTCAGAAGCCCCCAGATCCATCCTCACCTGCTCTGCGCCTCCTGCAGCCGCAAGTCCCGGCGGTGCTGGGAGTGGAACCCGGCCAGGAAGAGGCTGCCGGGCTGCTGCTCCTGGCCAGCGCCGGGCTGCGGGGGCTGCTGGTCCAGAGGGGTGCAGAAGCAGACCCAGACGGGGTTGGACGTCCAGTAGGAGGTCGGAGGCGCGGCGGAGGCGGACAGGCAGCGGGCGCGGATCAGCACCAGCTTGTTCCCGGCGCTCTGTCTGCGCACCGATTTGGAGGCGTTGAAGCGGCAGCGGAACAGCTTGTCTACGTTTGAAGGAAACGAGAGTTGTGAGACTGAGCAGCTCACGCTGGACGAGGTGCTGAGCTTCACGTTCATTACCTGCGTCAGGTGTTGTTGGGGGAGCCAAACTACTTCTCATAATAAAATGGTCCGCAGCATCGATAATGTCATATACACTGTCACCCTGGGCAACCAGATCTACCTGCAAAAATCCGTGCAGTGACGTGTCACAATTTGAACAATAATATCATCATCATCATCATCATCTTTATCATCATAAACTCACCATAGAATGTCCGAGATGGTCAGAGACGCTGTCTGACAGGTAAAGCAGCTTCCCCTCCCCAGTCAGCAGCAGCAGGAACCCGGGCGTCCCCTGCATCAGGTCCTCCAGCTCGGTGAAGGAGAGACACCCCGCGCTCTCCTCTGGGCTTTCGGGGGTCACTCCCTCTGAAACGACACACACAACCCCACGTGTCACAGCCTGACATATCACAACCCCACATATCACAACCCCACATATCACAACCCCACCTATCACAGCCTCACATATCACAACCCCACCTATCACAGCCTCACATATCACAACCCCACCTATCACAGCCTCACATATCACAACCCCACATATCACAACCCCACATATCACAGCCTCACATATCACAGCCTCACATATCACAGCCCCACATATCACAGCCTCACATATCACAGCCTCACATATCACAACCCCACATATCACAGCCCCACATATCACAGCCTCACATATCACAACCCCACATATCACAGCCTCACATATCACAGCCTCACATATCACAACCCCACATATCACAACCCCACATATCACAGCCTCTCATATCACAACCCCACCTATCACAGCCTCACCTATCACAGCCCCACATATCACAACCCCACATATCACAGCCTCTCATATCACAACCCCACCTATCACAGCCTCACCTATCACAGCCCCACATATCACAACCCCACATATCACAGCCTCACATATCACAACCCCACATATCACAGCCCCACATATCACAACCCCACCTATCACAGCCTCACATATCACAACCCCACCTATCACAGCCTCACATATCACAACCCCACATATCACAGCCCCACATATCACAGCCTCACATATCACAGCCCCACATATCACAGCCTCACATATCACAACCCCACATATCACAGCCTCACATATCACAGCCCCACATATCACACCCCCTGTCATCGGCTGGTGCTCCTTCAGCACCATGGATAGCGTGGGTGCTTTCACGTAATAATCCACATCTGAATATGAAAACGACTTGCACGTATTAATCTACATCTCAGTATGACGGATTTCAACAGGTGCGATGAGTAAAGTTGGGGTGCGCTTACCTTGGCTGAAGAACACGGACTTCCTGGTGTACATGCAGGCGAGGGACATGATGTGCAGGTAGGACAGGCGAGCCTTGTCCACGTCGGAGATGGGCAGCAGGTCCTTCAGGTTTCGGATCTCTGCATTGATCTGGTCTCTCCGCGCCTTGGACGCGCCTTTGGTGGATCGATACATCGCGGCCAGAAGGACCTGTGAAGACCTCGCTGTGGTGAGCAGAGAAGGTCCGGATCGGGCTTGTTAGTATCAGACTGTCATCTCGGGCTCCTCGTCCTGGTCTTCAGCGTGGGTCTGCTGGCTCTCCGTGAATCTGGTGGAGTGACTCTGCTTGTTGGGAACTTATATAGCCCGGGACTCCACCAGTGTCGGGGTCTCCCAACGCGCCAACGCCGACGTAAACGGGAGGGGAGGGGGCCGCCCTCCCCAGCCCGTTACTCCCGGTGACTCTGCGCCGACGTCAGCCTTCCTCTCTCCGGTGATGACGCTGGCTGGACATCGGGAGCTCCGGCGACGCAAAAAGCCCGATTTGGACAAAACCGAGGACTGGGCGGAGTCAGGCGTAGTACGTCGACGGAGTCACCGGCTTCGTAGCAGGTCGGTGGGGGTGAAGCTGCATATGAAGCCATGTTCATCATCACCTGGTGCAGAGAAGAAGGAGATGCTGCCAGAGAGCTTGCATTAGAGCTGGCATCAGTATGCATTTAAAGGACCTGCTGCCTCCATTTTCTTCTACTTGTAGTAAAAGCTGCAATTTCCCCCACAGTGCGCCCCAGGAATCACGTCACCCATCAGAATCCCCAGGGGACGTCACCTGATGGTCACCCCTTGTCCGTACTTCTGCAGCACCTCCACATTCCTACTCATCAGTCTGCAGATCTTGTACACTACACACCACGCCACCTTCACATCTCACAATCTCTGAAGGACTGGTTTTAAATCGTACATTAACGTGGATTTAAAGAAGACTATTGTCCATGACGGGATCAGCAGCCGCGACCCTCTGTAGGACACCGAGTGAGTGAGAGAGTGGGCTTGGACCGTCCAGGTCTTCTCCATATGTGCTTTACTGACCAGACGTGTTTCTAAGTTCTGAGCACTAGCAGGAAGTCTGTTCCACAGAAGATGACCTCTGTAGCAGAAATCTCCTCACCAGGTACTAGTAAATGTGAGTGTAGATCTTGTTCTGATAGTAGGTCCCACAAGTAATCAGGGTAAATTGTTTCCGAGTCTCATATATTAGCATAAGAATTTACATCAGATAATCTTTACATTTGAATAATTTATTTGTTCCCACAACAGAGCACAGATTATTGTTACAGGTCTCAGAACAGTTGTGTTACCACGGTGCAGCATCTTCTCTTCCTTTCAGAACAGTTTAAAGCTGTCTGGGTATCGAGGATGTGAGTTTCTGGAGGTTGGATCCCATTCTTACCCGTTGTAGGTTTGTGGTTGTCTTTGACATACAGTACAGGCCAAAAGTCTGGACACCTTCTCATTCAACGTGTTTTCTTTATCTTCATGACCATTTACGTTGGTAGATTCTCACTGAAGGCATCAGAACTATGAATGAACACATGTGGAGTTATGTACTTAACAAAAAGTGGAGACCTGACCTCCACAGTCACCGGACCTGAACCCAGTCCAGATGGTTTGGGGTGAGCTGGACCAACAAGTGCTAAACACCTCTGGGAACTCCTTCAAGACTGTTGGAGAAGCATTTCAGGTGACGACCTGTTGAAGCTCATCGAGAGAATGCCAAGAGTGTGTAAAGCAGTAATCAGAGCAAAGAAACTAGATGTCACGTTGGCTGGACATGGCGAGGAAGGAGGACGCATACACACAACGTCACAGGACAGGGGTGTAATACATAATTCACATGTCAAGGGAACATCACCAGACAATCACCTGGTGAACGGACACGAACAGGATAGTTTTATACAATGATACACAGGTGATAACAATCAGGGAACATTACACAGGACCAACATGAAACACCGGTCCGAACTCCGGACCCGGATCATGACACTAGATTATAAAACATATAAAACATTAAGTATAAAACTCCACTTGTGTTCAGTCATAGTTTTGATGCCTTCAGTGAGAATCTACCAATGGTCATGAAGATAAAGAAAACTCGTTGAATGAGAAGGTGTCCAAACTTTTGGCCTGGACTGTATTATGTTTACTGACAGTAGTTTCTGGAGATATTATTGGTTAGGTAATGTCATTGTCAGTCATGATGATGAGTGACACAGTGCTCCTTACACACAGAGAAATCTCCAGCTTCTCTGAATCTTCTGAGGATGTTATGCTCTGTAGATCATTTGTAAAGCCTTTGTCATTTGATATTGAGGATCATTGATTCTTCTTTTTACAAACTTTAAACGGTTGGAGAGACTCTGCCTCTAAGACGTCCCTTTTATAGCTGATCATGTTACAGACCTGATATCCATTCAACTTCATTACTTGCTAGAAACTATTATTATTATTATTGCAGTCATCAAATTTGGAATCATCTAATTTACTGGATACAAGTGCTGATGTGAATTAAATGTCTTTTAGCTTAAATTTTATTCAAATGTAAGGAACTTTTCTGGAGTTGTGGACTTTCATTGAAAATCCTTAAAAAGTTTAGCAGAGTGGAAATTATGAGAACTCCCTGAGTGTTGGGATGTTCTGGGAAATGCAGATGGAGAAGATACAGCATTACAGCATTGTGTTGAATCATTCTTCCTTTTCAGCTTTCTAGCAGATGCCTGATGGTCTGGGGACATGTGGTCATGATCCGGGTCTGGAGTTCGGCCTGGAGTTTCATGTTGGTCCTGTGTGATGTTCCCTGATCCTGTTCACCTGTTGTATAATTATATGAGTATATAAAGCTGCCCTGTTTGTGTCTGTTCACTGTCGGGTCATTGTCTGGTGATGTCCCCTTGTCTTGTCAGTTATGTATTAATCCCCCGTTTCGTGACGTCGTGCGTATATGTCCTCCTTCCTCACCATGTCCAGCCATCGTGACAAGTAGTATAAGATCATACATGAAGCACAGCACACAGTGACATAATGAAATGTGTCCTCTGTATTTAACCATCAGCCTTGGTGTGCAGGGGATGGTACCTTGGCAGCTCAGGATATGACCCGCTAGGCCACCGCTGCCCCAACATCTGGCTCCTCCCATGTTCCTTCTTGTTTGTCTGGTTATTTGAGGATGATGTTATGCTGTATTTTGCTGTGCCCTGTGTTCTCATTCTAGAGACCACGTCCTCTAGACAAGTATTCTGATGGGTGACCTAGTGACTGTAACATTGGTCTTATTTAGTCATTATGATTATGATTATGATCATGCACTGCTTAGCTCGATGCAATAACATTCACAAAGGGAGGAGGCCATGAATATGTTTTTATAAAAAAAAAAAATGGACCCCAGAACCCAGGAAATGAGAACTATCTGGAAACATAGTTTCTCAAGACTTCCCATTCTTCTCACTGCTGTTCACTTTTATACAGAAATGATCAACGTTTTCACCCCAATCAGTCGCCTAGCAACACCTCCCACTCTTATGTGGAGCAGGAGTGAGCAGAGACATGGCTGATGTGGAAAAGCATCCTGCATTCAGTGTGGTTTTTTTTCTGGCTTCTGCATGGTGGACATGTTGGACGTTACAAACCCCCCCACACACCCACCATGTACCTCCAACCTCCCCTCTCTGGTGAAGCTGTAGCTTCTCTGCAGTTTTTTTTTGCCGCCGAGTCTATTTTTAGAAGCGTGGCAGCAGTGGGACTCTTATTGCTGGTGTCTGTTTTTCTCGCTCTCTGAAGGGGACAGGAGGGTGCAGCCAGGCCACATCATCAGTCCAAATCGCCATTCATTCGTCCACAAAATCTCACTTTTTTATCTTGTCACTGGTTACTAAAACCTGCAGTAGAACACACACAAACACACTCATACACCCACATCTTTTTTCAGTTCCTTGGTGCTGATGCAACGTTGCTATGGTGATGTGATGTAGATTTGTGACATCATTACAGACCTCCTAGCAGGCAGCCAGGCTTTGTTCTCTCTCTACCCCCCTGTCAGTGGCATCACATTACAAACCATCTCCGCAGACCTGTGATGTCAAAGCTGAGTTGCTCTTATTCATTCATGCTGTATCCTGCATCACTCATCTCTGAGCTCTAATCCACTTTCCGCCATGAGATGCCAATCATTCTAATTAAAGTCTGTGTGTGTGCGTGTGTGTGTGTGTGTGTGTGTGTGTGTGTGCGTGTCAGTCTGCTGCTGCTTCCGCTGGAGGAAAAACGGGACGAGGGGAGATTTTTTGTTTGACGGAATGTTGTGTAAGAATTTGAGTGAGAGAGGAAGGACGAGAGTGCATGTGTGTTGTACCCGCCACCAAGTATGAAAGGTGACGATTATAGAATTAATACTTGTAACTGTAACAGTAACGTGCGCTTTTAGACAGACATTGCCGTATTTTTAACCACTGCACCTTTCTTCTGTTATGCTGGACATGTGGAACGTGTCTTCTTGTCCCCAGCCACCTTGACTGAACAGCCTGTACTTGCTGTGGCCTGTACACTTTATGAAGACGTTTGCTGTGTCACCATTAGATTTTTTTCTCTTCTGACTTGACATATATCAGGAATCAGAAAGGCTTCCTGTTTCTATTTCCTGTCATACCGCCACAAATACTCGTCCTTTTCTGAAGCCGTCCTGTTGTGACGTAACTGGTGATATTGATATTGCTGTTTTTGGTATTTTGTGGGTTTAGACAGGAGAAGTGACCATTTCCCAGTCATCTACATGAGAAAACATAGTTACAGTATGTAGAAATGTAATCAGCCTGAAAAGTGAAGTGGACCACACACCGGTTACGACCTTCAGGCGCCTGCTTCCATCCCTTCCTGACCGTGTTCAGACTCGTGCAGCGGCGTGTGTTGGCTGAACTACGCCTCCTGCATGGCATGCCCACACGCTCTCCTCGTTCTCTCCTATCCCGCTTAGCCACTGTGTCATGGTCGGTGTCCCTTCATCCTCTCGCTCTGTCACACAGCAGGGCAGGAAAAGTCGGGTTCACTGCTCAATTAGGTCACAAAACCAGCAGTAGTCGCTGCCCAGCTTCCCACTGCCCCCATGTGGTGGACTGGGGCTTCTGCACCGAGTCCTCCCTGCTGGTGACCACGATTCATGTCTCATTTCATCACTCCTCTCATTTATTCACTCGCGCTGTCGTGTTTATTGTATAAAGAATAATGACAATACAGTATAGTCAGATCTTGTAGAGATTAACATGAACCGGACGTTGCAGATGTACTCCGGAAAGCAACAGATCACGTCCTGTAACCTTCTATAACGTCCAGACACCTCTGCTCTGCCCTGGGTGCAAATCTATGTTGTTCCTCGTGCCTCTACTCCGGCCTGACACCTGCTGAGATGAACTGCAGCGAACAGCAAACACAAACCGTATATGTCTAATGCAATACCAGCATATTTTACTTCCTTCAGATCGAGGTGTAACTTCGATGGTCAGTACAGGGACATTTTGCAGACCATCTCAGTCGTTGTGTTTTCCAGTTTATGCCACCACCACATAGTGGGATGAGGACCAGAGAAGCATTTCAGGAGCAACAGCAAAAAGGAATGTGGGGGATTTAGAGCTCTGATCATGGTGAGTTTTCACATTTACATTTACGGCATTTACCAGGCGCCCTTATCCAGAGCAACCTACAATCAGTAGTTACAGGGACAGTCCCCACCTGGAGACACTCAGGGTTAAGTGTCTTGGTCAGGGACACGATGGTAGTAAGTGGGATTTGAACCTGGGTCTTCTGGTTCATAGGCGAGTGTGTTACCCACTAGGCTACTACCACCCTTACCACCACATTTATATCTCCCTCTCTAGTTCTCATCTTAATAAACTTGTCTATTTTTAATAAATAATATTGTATTTACATAATTTCTTTTACAGCAATACAACTAAGTCTGTGTGATAAAAAGAGGAAACGAGACTGAATGAAGGACTGACAGAAAAAGCGGTAAAATGAGAAAGTACACATCTGGTGTACTGAATTTATTTCAGAATTATTTCCAGGACACATAAAGACAACTTTTGCAAATAATACAGAAAAACAATAATTAAGAAGGGAATAAAAAATACTTTCAGTCCAGATGTGGTGCAGTTAGTGTTGGAGGTGCTTTCTATTCGGATATAAAGGAAAGCATTCAGAGTTGCACCCTTGTGTTTTACAAGTTTTCTATTCATGAGGTCTAAACAAGTTAAATGCACCTTTGGTCATTTGCTGCCTGCTTTCTGAAGGTAAAGGTTCTGGACCTTGTCAGTCCTCTTTGTAATGGAAGTAAAAAAAAAAAACTGAATTATGGTTCATATTTCTCATTCTCATTGTGCAGAATAACATGGCAACTTCTTTTAACATCTGCCACCAAAGTCTCAAAACCGGACAAAAAAAACCTAGATTTATCATTTAGAGACGTGATTGGTAAAGGCACGAGCCACGGGCCTGCTGAGCACCAGCAGCCCATGATCACAGCATGTGTGAAGATGTGTGGATATTTTTATTGTCCCATTTCACATCCTTAAGGAATTGAGATTTGCTGATGTCAGGTGACTGAAGGCCTAGGATGAGCTCCTGGAAATGATGTAAACTTGTTGAACTCACCCTTTCTCCACCCACTTCATTCCCCTTTCTCTCTCTCTCTGCCTGTCTGTCTCTCAGAAGGCGTGAGGACCCACGTGAATGGACAGGCGCAGGACAGATCTCGTTTGGTAGCTGACAAGTGGATTGACTGACACCATCTCCAGGTCCAGCTCATATTCTCTGGGTCCAGTCACTGCACGGGCCAGAACCACCATGGCGCTGATGTTATTGATTTGCTGAAGGAAGAGAAAGGAGACAGGTTTACCACTCGTGAGGTTGAGCAGGTGGACGCCATGGACCCAGGATGCACCTGCTCCGCCGGTCATTTCTGAACTCTGGTGTTGCATGCAACTCACTAATTGCGTCCAACGCGGTACATGCGGCTCTTACTCGGATGTAGAAATCTCCATCGTCATCTCCAGAGCGGATGTGGAAGGTGTTGTAGGCCCCGGGGTAAACGCTGGTGGCCTGGATCTGGAATATGTCGGCAGGGACGGAGCGCTCTGAGGTCACGCTCATGTAGCGGTGGACGATGGAGTACGGCAGATCCTGACAGGCGGGTTTCGAGCTTGGACAGACACACCGACTGAAAGAAGGGCAATTTCTAACTTTAGAGTCTCCCGTCGGCACTTCAGCTTGGTGGAAAAATGAACCTGCATGTCTCCTCAGGGTTTTACGTGAATTTCATGTCTGGTCCTTGGAAAGGAAACTTTTTTATAATGTCATCATATGCACTGTCTGCTGTTTGCACATGCAGGTGGGAAATATGGATGTATAATCAGCTAGAAGACATTTCTGATGTCTTGTGATTGGGAAAATATACTTTATTATCCAGTTGCAGTGGGACGGTGAGCTGCTGGTGTAAAGAACTCACTTGTTGGACAGATGCACGTAGGGATCTTGGCAGCGGTTGTCCTGCACGCACTGGTAATCTCCGTGGACGTTCACGCACGTCTGCCCGTCGGCACACTCATGACTTCCTGTTTCGCATTCATTAATATCTGTTGGACAGGAGCAGACATTTTATTACAGATGCCAAGGGACGTTGGGGTGTGTCGTATTTTCTGTAAGAAGGACCTTGGCAGAGACGTGTCCCCAGGAGTTGGTAGCCCTCTGGGCAGGAACAGGCGAACTTCCCTGGCTGGTTCACACACCGGTACTGGCACAGGTAGCTGGAGTAGCTGCATTCATCGATGTCTGAAGACAGAAACCGGGTTTCACCTGATGCAGCGACCACCGGACCTGGGTGTGCAGTACCGTACCGTGACATCTGAAGCTGTCAGGGTCCAGCTCGTACCCCTGGTCACAGCGGCACAGGAAGGTCCCATATGTGTTGTAACATCGATGTTGACAAGGGACGCCCATTCTGCACTCATCCACATCTAGATCAATTAAATTTCGTCCAATTAAATTTCACCATGGCCAGAAATGTCCATGTACGTGTGTATGTATGGACAGGGACGTCACCGATGCAGGAGCGGTTGTTCCCAGCGAGCTGGAAGCCAGGCTCACACTGGCAGGAGAAGGATCCGGGGACATTAACACAGCGGTGCTGGCAGTACCGGTACCTGCACTCATCAATGTCTACAGAAAGGCAGAAATCGAATTACTTGTACTGATATAAAATAAACAACCCTGCCACATTTAAATGAGCAAATAGACAAGAGGCTTGACTGGTTAATTACGCTACCGACTTACGTCTAGCGGCTAACGTCTAGCGGCTTACGTCTAGCGGCTAACGTCTAACGGCTAACGTCTAGCGGCTTACGTCTAGCGGCTAACGTCTAGCGGCTAACGTCTAGCGGCTTACGTCTAGCGGCTAACGTCTAACGGCTTACGTCTAGCGGCTAACGTCTAGCGGCTAACGTCTAGCGGCTTACGTCTAGCGGCTAACGTCTAGCGGCTAACGTCTAACGGCTTACTCTAGCGGCTAACGTCTAACGGCTTACTCTAGCGGCTAACGTCTAGCGGCTAGCGTGTAGCGGCTAGCGGCTTACGTCAAGCGGCTTACGTCTAGCGGCTTACGTCTACCGACTTACGTCTAGCGGCTAACGTCTAGCGGCTTACGTCTAGCGGCTTACGTCTAGCGGCTAACGTCTAGCGGCTTACGTCTAGCGGCTTACGTCTAGCGGCTAACGTCTAACGGCTAACGTCTAGCGGCTAACGTCTAGCGGCTTACGTCTAGCGGCTTACGTCTACCGACTTACGTCTAGCGGCTAACGTCTAGCGGCTAACGTCTAGCGGCTTACGTCTACCGACTTACGTCTACCGGCTAACGTCTAGCGGCTTACGTCTAGCGGCTTACGTCTAGCGGCTTACGTCTAGCGGCTAACGTCTAGCGGCTTACGTCTAGCGGCTAACGTCTAGCGGCTTACGTCAAGCGGCTTACATCTAGCGGCTAGCGGCTAACGTCTAACGGCTTACGTCTAGCGGCTAACGTCTAGCGGCTTACGTCAAGCGGCTTACATCTAGCGGCTAACGTCTAACGGCTTACGTCTAGCGGCTTACGTCTAGCGGCTAATGTCTAACGGCTTACTCTAGCGGCTAGCGGCTAACGTCTAACGGCTTACTCTAGCGGCTAGCGTCTAGCGGCTTACGTCAAGTGGCTTACGTCTAGCGGCTAACGTCTAACGGCGCATTCTAATGTCTTAAAGAACCATGTTGAAATCATTCATTCAAGAATTCATACTCACCAACACATTCAGTTCCCACTTTGCGGTATCCGTCTGGGCACTGGCAGCTGAAGGTGCCCTGCATGTTGAAGCACTGCTGGCTGGGCTGGCAGTCGTGCTTGTCCTTCTCGCACTCGTCGATATCTGCGTACAGCATGCATACAGGTCAGGAAACCAAATGTAATTTTTGTCTTTCGATGATTTCTCCTCATATTATGAAATGATATATTGTTTGTGTTGGCAGAAGTTCATGTAAAATTAGACCCGACTTTTAACCAAACCCCACAAAATTTCGAAATGATTGTGTTCAGCTCAATGTTAGCCTCCCAATTGGGTCTTTTGATTTGAGGTGATTTTGAAAGATTTGGAGGTAGTCCATCACCACTTTGACAGTTGACTTGGTGTTTGTGGGTCTCAAAAATTCACCTTCATACCTCCTGTCACTGTGCCCAAACAACTCAATCTGGCCATAAAATGTGACTGTAGAAAGTGGCATTGGTGTTTCAACAGTTTCCCATCTCCTCTCAGCTCAGGGTGACGGTTACTAAATACCTAAAATCACTTCTAATTGATTATACTTACATATAGAAGACCTTGGAATCTACAGTTATTTTAAAATATGGTACATACACCAGAGTGGGCTGGTTAGTCCAGACACAGACACACCCACAGCGTCACCTGTCCACCATCATACTCTCATACTCTCCCAGTTCCTCACCCACACAGCTGTCTCCACTGGACTCGAAGCCGATTGGGCAGGGGTTGTAGGGTTCAGGGTCGGGTTGGCCGGGAGGTTCGGGGGCAGGGATGACAGACGCGGAACGTGGGAGGCACAGGTACCCTCCGTAGTGATTGAAGCACTTCATTTCCCCTTTACACGCCTCAGGGATAGTCTCACACTCGTTTATGTCTGTAGGGGAGAGGCAGCAAGACAGAGGGAAGGTCAGAGTGACGATATGGTGACACAGGAGGGAGTGGCTTGATGAACACACCTTTGCAGTGCTGGGTCTGTGGGTCCCACTGATATCCATCTGTGCATTCCTGTGGTGGGAAGGATACTGTGGTCAGAGCTCTTCAGAAAGGAAATTACTGAGCTGTTTTAGAATATGAGTTATAAGATCCTGAAATACATTCAAATGCAGCGAATCAAAGAAATTGATGAAAAGGGCGGGGTTAGGAAAGACTAGGGAGAGACAGACAGACAAGGAGACAGAGAGAGAGACAGGGAAACCATACCGTGTAAGTGTCACTTTCTGAGGGCGGCCGTGAAATTGCAGAGGGGAAAAGGAGCAAGACACACACACACAGGAGGGACACACACTCCGGGCCCATGCTCACACACTGACACGTTTAATGAGGGAGTGACAATCACTTCACTTTCTAAGTGGTATATACACACAAACACACATAGACACACACACACACACACCACACACAAAGGTAAAGAGCGATTTGCTGTCCGCTGGACTATCAGCAGGCCTGGGATCTACAAAGGGGAGAGACATGGAGAGGCATGTTAACTTCCTGGAAGAACAAAAGAAACTTTCCTCAATTATTCAACTTAGCAAATAAATGGAATCAACAGTAGATTACAGTCTGAGTAAAAACTAGTAAAGTTCTCACCTCCTGAAAGAGTTGAGGAGAAATTATAATATAATCTGGCAGACGCACAAAAAAGGCCTAGCAGTCAAACATAGGACAATGGAAGACATAGAAAACGCTGCTCAATTTTGAAACTTGGTTGATGTGCTTTCAGAAGGTCTAGAACTATATATGGAAACCACCCATCTAACCATCCCTCCCTCCAAGCAGGGATGCCCAGCCTTCCCTCTCCCCAGCCACCTGTTCCAGATCCTTCAGGGAGATCTCAAGGCATTCCCAGGCCAGTTGACAGATGTTCTGGGTCTTCTCTGGGGTCTCCTTTCGATGGGGCAAAAACCTCTCAAGGTAAGCAGTGACCCAAACTTTGACCCACCACACTGGATCCTCTCAATACACTAACTGCGCCTAGAAAGCACATGTAGACTGGTTGGGCCCTGCACCCTCCAGGACCTTGCTAAGAGTTGTAAGGGACTGAGCAGCCTGAGGGAAGAAGGATGCAAAAGGGGTCTTTACTGCAAAAAAGTTTTAAAAAAGCAAAGAAAATTATTTGTCAAAGAACTAAGGGTTCCGACTCCCTCTCGTCTCCTCACAAACATTTACATCAAACACGTAACACAACTGGGTAGTACCACCCCCCCAAACACATAAACCCTTTCTATACACATACAAGGAAATCCCTCCCCCGTTCATCTTGGGTTCTCCCAATGTCGGCTCAGGATGGGACGTCACCCAGTCCACCAAAAACAGACAGAAAGAAATTTGGCCCACCCTCAGCCATGCTGCTCCCACTCACACGAAAACATAAATTCATTAATAAATCAATAAATCGTAACAACTGTACCTCGCGTGGCTCCGGCCAGCACAGCATGTATAGTTGGTCCACTGTTGGCGGACCAGCTGGTCCCACACTGCTCATCCTGAACCTGAGGTTTGCCTATCCAATAGACCCTCCTTCTCAGGACCAGGGAAGCTGAAGAGTGTGACCCCCCTATACAAATGGAACACACCCTCTGGTCCCCCTTCTTAAAGAAGGGGACCGCCAATCCAGAGGCACTGTTGCTGAAGTCCATACAATGTTGCATAGTCTCTGCTTCCTCATTGGAAGGCATGTTGATGAGATTGAGAAGGTCTTTGAAGTACCTGCCCCTCCGACCCACAACATCCCGAGTTGAGTTCAGCAGTGTATCATCCCCACTATAGATTTTTTTAACCGTGCATTACTTTCCATATGCTAGACCAAAGTCTCTTTGAAGTCATCCAGAAGTCATTTTCCACCACGACAGACTCAATGTCTATTACTACCCCCAAGATGGATGTGGGATGGGGGAGTTAAAGCTTGTCCTGACGAGGGACATTCCCAGCAGACCCAGCAGAAAGTCTGAAAAGTGGTTGGCCTAGCAGATAAGGAAATAGGCTCGTAACTGAAAGGCTGCCGGTTCAAATCCCGGACTGCTAAGGTTCCACTGAGGTCCCCTTGATCAAAGTACCATCCCCACACACTGCTCCCCAGGTGCCTGTAATGGGTGCCAAGGGTTATATGCAGATACCACATTTCACTGGGTGCTGTTCTGTAATATCACATGTGACAACTAATAACTTCCACTACAGTGATGCAGACCACAAAGTCTACCATTGAACTGTGACCTAAAGTCTAGTGTTGTTTCCATCAAATAAATTTATGACGAAATATCTTCATCAAAGAAAATTTTTGACGTGATGAATATGATATAAGACGAGATGTAAATTCTGGTCATGTGATGATAACTACAACTATTTATAGCATGTACAATTGTTGACGAATTAAAAAGGAGACTAAATATGGATCACAAGATAAAAAGTATTTGTACTTATACTATACTGACTGGCTTAAATAGAATTGCATTAAAACTCGACTAAAATGTTGACTTGATTAGACTAAAATGAGTCTGGAGGTGACTAAGACTAATAAAGACTAAAATGACAGCTGGACTCAAATACTAGACTAAACTTCAACCTAATGCTGTTATACAGTATAAATATCACATTAAGATAATGGTGACTCTACCAATCACACTGTTCACAAGTAGTCCTTCAAAAGTGTGCTGGACTACCAATGCAAATGAGGCATCTTAAGAGATCTGAAAGATGTTGCTTTATCACCTAATTCTGATTGTCATCCCCAATATGGCCACCAATCCATATTATTACTGTTACTGTATCCACAGCATTACTGTTCTGAAAGAAGGTCATAAGTTGAACAGAATCCGTTTTACTTCACAGTTAAGATCAATGTGCATGTTTGACAGTGGCAGCACGGTCCAAATATCAGGCAAAATGAGTTGCAACTGGCACGGGGCAGAGTACGGCCGGCCCACTGCTTATGTGTTCCTTGATACTCAGACAAAGGTACTAAAAAGGTATTATTTATTGTGCCCCATCAGGCAGCACCTCAGCACCAGATATAGCCTGTCTGCTTGACTACTGCATTTCTGATTTTGAGGTATATATAAAAATTTTAGGTCTCTCAAGATGCTCAATTGGGTTTAAGTCAGGGCTCTGGCTGGGCCATTCAAGAACAGTCACAGAGTTGTTGTGAAGCCACTCATAATTTTAGCTGTGTGCTCAGGGTCATTGTCTTGTCGGAAGGTAAACCTTCAGCCCAGTCTGATGTCCTGAACACTCTGGAGAAGGTTTTAGTCGAGGAAATGGCTGTAATTGGCTGCTTTCATCACTTGATTGCAACCAGTCATCCTGTCCCTGCAGCTGCAATACACCCCACAGCATGATGCTGCCACCGCCATGCTTTACTGTTGGAACTGTACTGGACAGCTGATGAGCAGTGCCTGGTTTCCCCACACATACCACTTAGAATTAAGGCCAAGAAGTCAGACCAGAGAATCTTATTTCTCACCATCTTGCGGTCCTTCAGGTGTTTTTTGGCAAAGTCCATGCTAGGAGAGGCTTCTGTCTGGCCATAATGGCAGACTGGTGGAGGGCTGCAGTGATGGTTCTCCCATCTCCTGACTGCATGTCTGGAGCTCAGCCACAGTGATCTTTGGGTTCTTTACCTCTCTCACCAAGGCTCAGTTTGGCTGGACGGCCAGCTCTAGGAAGGGTTCTGGTCGTTTCAAACGTCTACCATTTAAGGATTATGGAGGCCCCTGTGTTCTCGGGCCCCTGTGCTCTTTAGCACATGGTTTCTGGAACCATGGCCAGATCTGTGCCACAATTCTGTCTCTGAGCTCTTCAGGCAGTTCCTTTGACCTCATGGATCCGTTTACTCTGACCTGCAGTGTGAGCTGTAAGGTCTTATATAGACAGGGGTGTGGCTTTATCATCAAGTCCAGTCAGTAGAATCAAACCTAGCTGGACTCAAATGAAGGTGTAGAACCATCTCAAGGATGATCAGAAGAAATTCAAGTTAAATATATAAGTGTCACAGCAAAAAGTCTGAATTGAACCATGTGATATTTCAGTTTTTCTTTGTTAATAAATCTGAAAAATGTCGACAATTATGTGTTTTTCTGTCAGTATGGGGTGCTGTGTGTACATTGATGAGGGAAGTAATTTAAGGGGGTCGGAATACTTTCCATTACCACTTTACATCCTGAAAAATATCATGTTAAGCTGCATGAGATCATAATCCTTCTCAGTGGCTCTCATACAGAGAAAGCACGAAAAAGAACCAAACGATAGAAAAAGGTTTCTAATTTTGGCCTGTCCAGATCAGAGCTCTCTGGTGTCCTCACTCCAACCATGCAAACACTGGCAATGTGACAAACACCAAGCCACGGGGCAACGCGCAACTCCACACATTCACACTCGCTGGTGTTACATCAGCATCCACGTGAAAATGAACGTGGTCCTGTTCCAAGGCACAATGGTGCTTACGCGACAGACACCAAGCAGATAATTAGAACATGGGCATGTTCCTCATGGCAGGGACATTGGACTCCATTGGGTATAGTGCAATCTCACTGGGCAGTGGTGGCCTAGCGGTTAAGGAAGCAGGCCCGTAATCAGAAGGTTGCCCACTCAATAAAGCACACTGCTCCCCGGGCAGGTTAAATGCAGATGACACATTTCACCATGTCACTGTGTGCTGTGCTGCAGTGTTTCACAATCACATCACTTTCAAGAAGCCATGTACACACACACACACACACACACACACACACTGACAGAACAGTCACAAGCAGGGTTACCCACATCCTCCCCTAAAAAGAAAAGGAACCAGGCCAGTGGCGGGACAGGATGCAGTATCACCCTGATAGAGCTGCCCCCACTGTTGGGGTCGTGGGCATGGAATGCTGGTGGAAAGCATGTGGGCGTCATGGTTTCAGCCACGCCAGCCATCGCCGTGGATTTCCCAATAGTCCTGCTCTCCTCGGAAAGCCCCGTGCAAGCGGAAAAAAGTCCAGCACCTAAAAATGCACCATGACTCTTCCCAAGCAGGACTGTGTATGCGTCTGGACGGGAAGTAGCTGGTGTGTACAGGCGGACTGTCCGGGCACGGTGGACCTGTGCTGTTTGTGAGGGAAGGGGAGCTCTATAATGGGACCTTTCTCCTCCTGAAACATTAGTCTCTTCAACAGGCTGTGCGCGTTTGGCAGGATTCACAAGGTGACTGCTTCATATTGAAAAGCGCAGCACTCTTCATTTATGTTTAGCGTGTTTGGTTGTGAAATGCTTGGGGGAATTTTGCAATACCTTCGTCAGCACAGTTATGATTGGCAATTATGTCCATACAGTAAATGTTGAGCAATGCTTCTGAACTCCATGGAGGAAGAAGAAAGTGAAATGAAAGACATAGAAAAAGTGAGGAGGGTTGAAACATCTGATTGGCTGGAAGACTCTGCTTTAGAAGCAGTGGTGTGACGTGGGAGATCTAGCAGTCCTCCCTGTCCCTCGCTGCTCTGATCTACTTTTACAAGTCATTCATCTTGGTGCACTGTACATCATTTCAAACCAAAGTATGCAGAGCGAATGCAATCAGCATTTACACACACACACACACACACACACGCTCTCTTATAAATTCATTGTGAAACATGTTCTACTTACAGGTCAACTGTCTGTACAGAATTCTTCTCTGTTCTCCTGTGACCACTGGGCTCCAAGTCTCGTCTCCAGCCGTTTTGAGAGTGTGTGTGTGTGTGTGTGTGTGTGTGTGTGGGGGTGACACTCCTCTACAGGAGTCTTTTCTTTCTTCTCCTGTCTGCTCGGCCCTGGGAGAGAGAGTGGGATCGTGCGACAGCTGGAGTCCTGGACGTATGAAGGGAGGGAGGGAGGAGAAGGACGGCCCCTTTCACCAGCACCACCCCCCATCCGGTCCCCTGCGTCGCCAGCCTCCACCCCCTCCAGCCCCCCCAGGATGTGAATTCCTGGTCTGTGGCCCAAATTCCAAAATTCCAAATCTGTCCCAATTTGCTGTGAAACAACAGCTCACATAGATTCACACATCATGCCCCCCTACGCTCACACAGACACACACCTGGTTTTATTTAACCCACTCACACACACACACACACACACAGCTGGAGCTACGCTGAGGAGCTGAATTCAGACACAAAATACCTTCAACCACTTTTAAAATAAAAGAATAAAATACGCTTGTGCTACAATCTGTAAAATCGAGGCAGATTAAGAAGAGTTGAGTGTTACCTCCTCACCCTGAGTGGGGCCACGCCCTGCATCCAACGTTGAGCATATCCCTGAAACTGAAGCTGATGGAGGTGGTGAACTGTGTTGGATGGACTGGGACCGGCTCTTCGGAGGAAGCAGCAGTAGCACGTGTCCCTTCGGCGGCTGCCGACGCACCGGATGCCACCATCCCCATTTTCACCAAGAAACATACTGTCACATGCTGTATATCTGTGAGCATCTTAAAAAGCTCGTCCCAGAGGCTGAAATCAGGAAAAAGATCTGGTCATAAAAAGATGGTCGCCACACAGCTTCAAAATGTTGAACCTGCCCATTAATCAAGATGAATAATAGTACAAATAGTAAAAGTCCTTGAGTTTGAAGTGGCAGGAGAAATGATCTTGGATGGCGTCCCACTAAAGAACATCAAAAAGTAGACTTCTGACTGGGTAGCTAGTCTTCCAATTTTTTGAGGTCTACAGTCCCTGACAAAAGTCTTGTCGCTTGTGTACAAATTGACCTCAAGTGCTGCTGAAATATATTTCTAATCAAGAAATGGCCCATTGAGTCCACTTTTGCAAAGACATAAGTGTTGTGTCCTTGTCATATGAGCTTCATCTGTGACTAATAATGGATCAATTAGGTCTCAGGTGTGTATAAAAAGAACCCCAGAACCCCACTAGACCTTCACATCAACTGCAACTAGACCTCTGAAAACATGCCTAACATTCACCCTGAGACTAAAGTGTTGATTATCAAGAGGATGAAGACCAGATCCACTGCTGATGTGTCTCAGTGTCACGTACAGAGGATAAAAATAAGATTTGAGGAGACTGGAGACCTTTTTGACAAGCCCAGGTCAGTCAGACCCCGCAAGACAACTGCTCGAGAGGACCGTTTGTTGGCTGGAAAATCCAAGGCCCATTTTCCACTGCAGCAGAGCTCCACGAGACCCGGTCACCTGAAGTCCCTGTGTCAACCAGAACAGTTGGTCATATTCTGGAAATGTCCTCCATGGTGGAATCAGTGCCCAGAAACCAGCACTAAACAAAAGACAATTTGCCAAGTCCCACAGCCTGCAAAAAGGATGGATGCTGGAAAAGTGGCAGAAGGTGGATTTTTCAGATGAATCTTCTGTTGAATTTCACCACAGTCACCGCAAATATTGCAGGGGACCTACTGGAGCCCGCATGGATCCGAGATTCACCCAGAAAATAGTTTGAAAAATCATGGTCTGGGGTTACATCCAGTATGGGGGTGTTTGAGAGATCTCCAGGGTGGAAGGCAACATCAATAGTCTGAAATACCAAGAAATCTTAGCTACCTTTTATATTCCCAACCATTAAAGAGGCCAAATTCTGCAGCAGGATGATGCTCCATCACATACTTCCATCTCCACATCAAAGTTCCTTAAGGTGAAGAAGATCAAGATGCTCCAGGATTGGCCATGTCACCAGACATCATTGAGCATGTGTGGGGTAGGATGAAAGAGGAAGCATGGAAGACGAAACCAAGAATATTGATGAACTCTGGGATGCAAGACTGCTTTCTTTGCTATTCCTGATGACTTCATCAATAAATTCCTTGCCAAACTGCATGGATGCAGTCCTTCAAGCTCATGAAAGTCATACAAGATATTAAATTTGGATCTCACAGCACCACTAATTAATTAAACAGTTTTGACAAACCTTTTGTCTTGCCAAAATTTGACCTTTCTGTCTTGATCAAATGATAAATCTATTTTAGCTTTTCATATGAACTATTTCTAACACCAATTGAATAATTAAAAGTCAGGTTAATAGCAGCCGATCCTACAAAATAGATAAGCGGCAAGACCCTTGAAAGGGTTAAGGAATTTTCTCTGATAAACGAACATTGTAGGAACCAATTGCAAGCTCAAGACACTCGTTGCTGACTTCAAGAACATCTCAGCAGTTTATTTCACCATTTAGGAAATAAATGTACATATATTCCTTCCAAAGCTTAACTCCATGTTGGAGTCTGGGAGAAGTCCACAAAACCAGCGAGAAAGGTGCTGAATTCCACTGTGTGAGAGCAAGAAAGTCTTCAACTACAAATTCCCACCAGGGAATAAGCCACAATTAAGATGATGGACACAATACACATTTCCCTGCCATGTGCTAATAAATTCCGGAACTTTCTCTATACACAATGGGTCAGTTTGGTGGACCAAGCCTAAACCCACACAAAAGCAAACTGATTTCTCCCTTCAAAAACGCTTTTAATCTGAATCCATGAATCTGACTCAGTGTTGCCAGAAGAACTGGGACACTTATGGACTTTAATGATATCCCAGTCTTTATTAGGTAGTGAGTTGGTCCTCCCTTTGCAGCTTTGACTATTCTGGGACAACTTTCCACGCGGTTTAGACATGTCTTTATGGGGTTTTTGACCATTCCTCCAGAAGAGCATACAAGTTCAGATACTGTGATGTTGGTGAGAAGGTACTGTGCAGGCCTGTCAAGTTCCTTCACGCAAAACCCTCTCATGGACCTGGATGTTGGAACTCTATTCCCACAAACTTGGGAGCATGAAGTTGTCCAACGCGTCCACCGACAGGTAGCACTGTCATTACTGTCAGGAGGACAGAAAGACACACAGCGCTGCTTCAAATCTTCAGCCATGTGGCCAAATGGTAGGTAATGTGTGGTTTGTTGATTTGCTATATATGCTTGGAAATTGGGAATTTAGACATTTTTTGCAGTGGGGGACTTTTTTTTTTTTTAGCTAAAAGTACAGAGTAAATATTTAAACATGCAGATATTTCAGTTGTGACATTCCACATTTTATCGTGCCTTCTCCAAACTTTAGATATGCCCAAAATTGTAAATGTAATGTAATAAATGTGCTGTAATTTTAAGAGAAAAAAAAATGTAAATTGACTTGTATTTTATATTTAAAATATTGAATATATTTAACAGCACCTTTAAGCTAAGTAAATATGATTGATATGCTGATATCTGCTTATATTCATTTTATGTTCTTGTGTGAAGAATTATGAAAATTATTAATATTTATCCCTGAGATTCCTTGATTTTAAATCATTTTCTTTTAAGGCCATATACTAACAAAACACATGAAAAATGTTGCAGAATCATCAGTATGTAGAATTAAAAAGGCCAAAATGAATTATCTTCAGATTAATTCTTTTAGAACAAGAAACGAAGTGGCTCTAGAGACACAGTTGGAGATTTTCCTGGAAGCTGAAGTCTGTCCTCCAACCTGGACAGTAAATGCCCCTTCGGACTGTGTCCGCTTTCTCACATTTACAGTAATTAATATATCTTCTTCTGTTTGGTTTTTGTGTATAGAAGTTGATATGAGGACACCACTGCAGCTGGACTTTTATTCAGAGTTTATTTAGTCCTGGCCGGATCAGAATGTGACTAGTCGTGGACATGATGAGAAGGACAATGGTGATCAGTCGTGGTACATTCTTAAGATACACTCTTTGATGACTTTCATGTACCTGTTCCACACAGCCTGGTGCCTAAAGAAAGAAGGAATGAATAAAAGAAAGGTAAGTTGGGTATAGAAAACATGGATCAACCTGATAATCATGTCATTATATGAGGATAAACGTTGTGTAGCTGCATTCCAGAGCGCCTGGACCATATAAAATGATGCAGTGATATAAAAATATCATCATATAATTCTGTTTTTATCAAACTCCTACACACAATACCCCATTATGACCAAAGAAAAAGACTAAATTCTTTCCAGATTCACTCTATGGGCATTTCCATACGCAATTCAACATCATACCAGTACTATAACACCATCGGAAATGATCATTATTTCTACGTTTATGAGTGTATTTTCACTGTACAATGGCAGCCACAAGAAGCATAGATTCTAGCTGTAACCCAACAATGTACCAACCAGGCAAGAAAGTGGAGAAAAAGTGATTGTCATTGTGAAACACTGCTTTTAACCATCACCCTTGGTGACAGTTGGCAGCCATGACAGAGCAACGTGTGGGGACAGTGCTTTACTGAGTGGCACCTCAGTGGCGGATCGGGATTCGAACCGGCAACATGATTGCGGGGAACCTACCTTAACCGCTAAGCCACCACTGCCCCAAAAGAATTCTAATTGTTTTGGTATAAATTCATTTTTCAATAATCGCATATTAGAAAAGTTTCTCGCTATTTTAGATTCTGCTGTTTAATTCATTGTCCTTCCTGAACTGATTACCGGACTAGTTTACCACGTTAAACGTACTTGAAAGTGTCGAGTATGTGTGCCGAGTTGATGTAGTGGGTGAGGTAAAGGTTCACATCAATGGTCACCCACCGGTCCGACCGACAGGGTTCAATAAACTGGTGAGGAAGAGCAGACTTTTAATTGGTGGCAGATCGTACAGTGTACAGTACGTACAGTACGCACGGTGAAACCTACCTTTTCCACTAAATCGATGAAAAGGTCTCGGACGTCTTTAGTGTTGGTCAGTTTGGCAGCTATGTTTATAAGGCCTCTGGACAGATTCTGTGGGAATCAGAGGAGGTTCATGTTAGATTCCGTCTGGTACATACATGTTGAAAGCAGTCAGACGCACCTTAAAACTGGCCTCCATCTCAGCGAAGACCTTCGTCTTACTTCGGAGGGCGGTGCAGACCAGACTGCAGACAGAAGTGTGTTAGTAATGAAATGTAAAAGGAGATAAGGACTGAAGCAGAAAAGCCCAGAATCCGGTTCGCACCTTTTGTGCTGGTCCAACAGGTCCTTATCCGTGATTAATACTTTCAGCTCTTTCAGATCCTGGAGGAACTCTTTATCTAGATCCACGTCCATGTCTTCCAGCTGATTATCTGAGAAACATCACTACAACAATACTTACATTTCCATAATAACCCGCTGCAACCCCCATCATACCAGTAAAGTCTGGACGCCCCGACTCCGTGGTGGTTACGGAGACTAAAAAAGAAGCAGATTTACTACTGTACATGTACTGGTGTTTAAGGAGAAGGTGAAGTTTGATGGATCAGATTTTTCCTCTTCACGGCTGCTTTGGTCACTCTTGTCATCATCGTCAGCCGCTTAATGAGATGCTCATTAACATGAGTAAATGAGAAGAGTGTTCAGTATAAACCTTCAGGACGGTTGGAAACCGCCGCCGCCGTCTAACTTAAGGTGGAGGAGAGAGGACGAGAGTGTGAAATGCTGCCATCACAGCAGAAGCTCCCTGATTTGGGGAGTTACATAACCTCACGCGCCCAGAAATGAGTAGGGACGTCCAGACTTTGGACTGGGTCTGTCAGCAACGTTGCCATCATTCACTTTCAATCGGCTGGCACAGCATCGATCCTAAATTGACATTAATACTTAAAAATACAGTACAGACCAAAGGTTTGGACACCTTCTCATTCAACGAATTTTCTTTATCTTCATGACCATTTATGTTGGTAGATTCTCTCTGACGGCATCAAAACTACGAATGAACACATGTGGAGTTCTGTACTAAACAAAAAGTGGAGACCTGTCCTCCACAGTCACCGGACCTGAACCCAGTCCAGATGGTTTGGGGTGAGCTGGACCAACTAGTGCTAAAATCCTCTGGGAACTCCTTCAAGACTGTTGGAGAAGCATTTCAGGTGACGACCTCTTGAAGCTCATCGAGAGAATGCCAAGAGTGTGCAAAGCAGTAATCAGAGCAAAGAAACTAGAATATAAAACATGTTTTCACTTATTTCACCTTTTTTTATTAAGTCCATAACTCCACATGTGTTCATTCATAGTTTTGATGCCTTCAGTGAGAATCTACCAACGTAAATGGTCATGAAGATAAAGAACACACGTTGAATGAGAAGGTGTGTCCGCACTTTTGGCCTCTACTGTATATTTAGTGGGGAATGCATAAGAACGCACAGCACATTCCTTCATAAAATCATGAACCTTAATAATAATACAGTGAAGGGTCCTGAGAGGTCGTGCTGAATAACTCACCCATGGCTCCCACAGTCCAGTGACTGATCAGCTCTCCAGCACAAAAAGCAAAGTCCTGGAAGGTGAGATACTGCAGCTTCTTTTTTCCCGTCTCAAAGCGATGGTTCGCAAAGAATACGATCGCTGCATAGTCCCTACGAAGAGGAAGGTAACATCAATGATGATGATGAAGATGAAGATGATGCAGGTCACAACAAACATCCCACCACTGTGTACACACGTCCCACTTCCAGAAATAAAAGGATGGTCTTGATGCCGTACGGCCCATAGTGGCCTTCTGGTGAGCATGTCGGGGTTGGAGGTTTTTTTAATGACTAGTTGTGGCTGTGAAAAACACCACATGGGGAAGCAGATCTGCTCACCTGGCCAGCCGGTCCGAGAGCAGTAAGTGCTGACGGATGTTCTCCACCAGCGGGCCTTTCAGCTCCTCCACCACTTTGAAAACCCGTTTGAAATTGTCAAACTGCAGGAGAGATGGGACATGTCTCATCATGGTCTCAGGTAAAGGCAGCAGGCCAGCAGACACTCACTCACCTGCCGCCTGCAGCTTTTCAGCAAGATGCCGGTCTTCGAACTGACATCATCCAGGTCTTTTTTGGTTCCTTTGGACAGTTTTTTCCCCAGGACCTCTCTCACAAACGCATCATCGAAAGCGTAGTACCTTCCGGCCAGAAGACGACCATAAGTGATGGCCTGCCTGGAGATCTGCTCTTATTTACAGTAACAACAAGATAGACGTGTCCCCTCTCCAGTCTATCAGCACGGTCTACCTGGAGATGTGCTCAGCACGGTCTACCTGGAGATGTGCTCAGCACGGTCTACCTGGAGATGTGCTCAGCACGGTCTACCTGGAGATGTGCTCAGCACGGTCTGTCTGGAGATCTGCTCACCTGTCTATCAGCATGGTCTACCTGGAGATCTGCTCACCTGTCTATCAGCATGGTCTACCTGGAGATCTGCTCAGCACGGTCTACCTGGAGATGTGCTCAGCACGGTCTACCTGGAGATGTGCTCAGCACGGTCTGTCTGGAGATCTGCTCACCTGTCTATCAGCATGGTCTACCTGGAGATCTGCTCACCTGTCTATCAGCATGGTCTGTCTGGAGATCTGCTCACCTGTCTATCAGCATGGTCTACCTGGAGATCTGCTCAGCACGGTCTGTCTGGAGATCTGCTCTCCTGTCTATCAGCATGGTCTACCTGGAGATCTGCTCAGCACGGTCTGTCTGGAGATCTGCTCAGCACGGTCTGTCTGGAGATCTGCTCAGCACGGTCTGTCTGGAGATCTGCTCAGCACGGTCTGTCTGGAGATCTGCTCAGCACGGTCTGTCTGGAGATATGCTCAGCACGGTCTGTCTGGAGATCTGCTCACCTGTCTATCAGCATGGTCTACCTGGAGATCTGCTCACCTGTCTATCAGCATGGTCTGTCTGGAGATCTGCTCACCTGTCTATCAGCATGGTCTACCTGGAGATCTGCTCAGCACGGTCTGTCTGGAGATCTGCTCTCCTGTCTATCAGCATGGTCTACCTGGAGATCTGCTCAGCACGGTCTGTCTGGAGATCTGCTCAGCACGGTCTGTCTGGAGATCTGCTCAGCACGGTCTGTCTGGAGATCTGCTCAGCACGGTCTGTCTGGAGATCTGCTCAGCACGGTCTGTCTGGAGATCTGCTCAGCACGGTCTGTCTGGAGATCTGCTCACCTGTCTATCAGCATGGCCTGCCTGTCGGGGGGGATCTGGAAGAGCAGCTGGTTGGCCAGCTTGGCCGGGTTGTGCAGGAGCCGCTCGCACATCTGGAAGGTCCTGAACTGGTCCATGGTGTCGCTGCGCAGGACCTCGGCGCTGGCGTCGCATCCGTCCAGCACCCCGCCGTCCATGCGCACCTTCACCGCGTCGCCCACGGTGTAGCCGCTCAGCCACAGCTGGTAGACCTCCTGGTCCATGATGGTGGTGTTCCCCACGAACACGTCCAGCTCCACGGACATCGTGGGGCATGAAAATGCAGCGTGTCGTCCCTGGTTATTATATATCTACATATTCATCTTACGCTGAACTCACTTCCAGGCGCGTCCGCCTCGGAGGCCAAAACATGTTGATGTTGCGTAACACGGACGCAGTGCGCAGGGGGCGGAGTCATGGCCGTCAAAGCTGCGCGCTACATGCGCAGCACCATGTTCTTCATCATGCTGTTCCACTAACTACAACTGTGCATGGGAGATTTATACATTAAGCATAATTTGAAAATCTATTCATGACATGAATTGGTTTAAGAAAACAGGAGAAACCACCACAAAACAACACGGATGTGTCGACATCTAAAACCATGCAAAAGACTCCGGAGGACTTTCTCTCCTCAGGCCATGAACCACCACACCTCCCCTGTAATCTGTAACTGCTGCTCTGCTCACGACCCAACCCAACCCTCCTCCAACATTTTTAACTTGCCTTATTCACCTTTTATTTCATTTGATTTATTTTATAGCTTCACTTTCATTTGTGACATTACTCCGAGTTACCCGAGCCTGTCTTTGGTCCTGTGGTGGCTAGGAATGGTGATGGGTGTAAAGACTGTTTTGGTCATTCTGCTTCACCGTCCAGACAGCGGCAGCTCAGAAGGTCGGTTCTGGAATTTGTCCCCTTATGTCCTCATAAGAGGAAAGGTCACACAACGTCCTGTCTGTGCCAAACATTGTTCTTGGTGGATAGTGTTGGTGACGTCATTTCCACTAATGCCTGCTCACCTCTATAGGCCGCTCTCCTTCTAGTCCCGCCCCTCTCCTCCTCATTAGCATTTAAAGCTGCAGACACTAAATCTCGTTGTAATTCTGAGACTTCAGATACAGTTTTAGAAGAAAATAAGACCGATATAAAAGCCAGATGAATCCAATATAGGGGACTTTATACCATTCAGGATCTGGACTGTGAGAGTGTTTGCTCATTTTTATTGATTTATTACGTATTAGGGTTACCACCATTGTGTCCCTGAGTGTCTCCAGGGGGGGACTGTCCCTGTAACCACCTGGATCTGGATAAGAGCATCTGATAAATGCTGAAAATGACGTGGTCTGCATTGTGTGATGATGGTGATGGTGAACTGGCTTTGTGCACGGATTCAAGTAAATCCCAGCCTCTGTCCCCTGTCCCAGCGCCACGCCCCCTGTTGTGACAGGAGACAAAAGGTCGGAAGGATGCGGCTCCTGCTTCCTTCCCCCGCGAAAGACGCGGAATGCGGGCCTGTGCGGTCACGTGGTGCGAGGAGGACTTTACAGTGAGGAAGAGGAGGGGCGGGAGGAAGAGAAAGTCCTCGTATTCGGCTAATTTGACGTCCGCCTCCGCCATTTTCGCGATGGGGAGCCGCGAGTTGTCGAAGATGTCGGACGAGGAGCTGCTGTCCTGCTCCAAGGAGGAGCTGGTGCGGCGGCTGCGCGCCGAGGACGCGGACAAGATGTCGGCGCTGGTCCAGCGCGGCCGCCTGATCAAGGAGGTGAACAAGCAGCTGCAGGGCCACCTCCTGGAGATCCGGGAGCTGAAGGGCGTCAACCAGCGGCTGCAGGAGGAGAACGGCGAGCTGCGCGACCTCTGCTGCTTCCTGGACGACGACCGGCTGAAGGTGAAGAAGCTGGCCCGGGAGTGGCAGCTGTTCGGCCACCACGCCGCCAAGGTGATGCGCGACGACCTGGGCGGCTACCTGAAGAAGGTCGGGGACCTGGAGCGCCTGCAGGACGGCCTGCTGAAGGAGAACCTGGACCTGAAGGAGCTGTGCCTGGTCCTGGAGGAGGAGTGCGTGGGCCGGAGCGGCTCGGCGGAGCCGCGGGACGTGGGGGACGGGAGCTCCAGCACCGGCAGCGTGGGCAGCCCGGACCAGCTGGTGCTGGTGTGCTCCCCGGACGACTGAGGGGACGACCGAGGGCTCTTATTTATTAGGACGTTTTTTGTAGGTCCCTCTTTTTCACCTACATAACTATTTATATGCACAGATTAAATCTCCACGCTTTCCAGAAAGCCAGCTCCCTGGACAAATGTCTTCTCTCTCTGCTCATTTGGCTGGGACGGGAACCGTCCGGCGGGGAAACGCTGCTCCCTTCCTGCACCTGACCTGCACATCAGCCCCCCAAAACCTCCACAGGGACGTGCCAGAAGGTCTTTAATACCATAAATAGCAGTACAGTCCTACAGTAAATCCTATTTTTTAACTTTTTCATGTCGGCCAAGTAAAAGAAGAGGAATAAATATAAAACCAGCTTTTCAGTCTTTTCTAACATAAAAAAATACTATTTCAGGAGTCCAAGAAAAGAGGAAAATCATCCTAAAAAATTCTATAGCTTTTATAACAACATAATAATAATAATAAAAATATTCTGTAAACAGACAACGTAGTGGTGATCGTCACAAAATAGTTTCCATCACAAGCTTAGGACAGGAGGAGAGTTGAGGGAATGATCCGATTGGTCCCCGCTGCTGCTGCTGCGGCGGTGGGCGGAGCTGCAGGTCTGGGGGTGCTGCGCCGCCGGGGCTGCGTGGGACAGGGGGGCCGGGGGGTACGTGAAGACCAGGCCGGCGGGTAAAGGGGTGAGGGCGGGGGTGGAGAGCAGGACAGGGGTGTGCAGGGCTTCACCTTCGTGACAAGCTGTCGGAGGCGGAGCCGGGATGGACATCCTGGGCCGGGGCTTTTGGGTGGAGGGCCCGGGCAGCTCCGGTTCGTCAGGCTCCATCTTGATGTCTCCGAGAGAGGGCATGGCTGGGCGCGAGTCTGAATCGGAGTCGGAGTCTGGAGCCTTGCAGATGGGTCGATGGGCCTCCAGCACCAGCTCCAGCTTCTCCTTCTGCTTATGCAGGTCCGCAATTTCCTTCTGTAGACGGGACTTTTCGTCCTCCAACTCGTCCGTTTCCTGTGGAAGAAATGAAACGTACTACCTATCAGAAGTTCTGACCAGCTTCATGAAATCCCACTCACACAGCATTCACCAGACGTCCCTGTCACTACTGCCTGCAGTAGTGACGGGGACACTCGGGGTTAGTAAGTGGGGTTTGATTCCCGCGACTGAATTCCACGTACGTTTTGCAGCTTGTCGGTCAGTTCCCGCCGCCGGTTTCTACATTTAGCAGCTGCCAGCTTGTTCCGCTCCCTCCGAAGTCTCCGCCTTTCTAGCTCCTCCAGGGAAAGCTGCCATTGAAAAACAGGACCGGGGGTCACCTGAAGCAGGAGGAACACCTACCAGACGTCCTTATCCAGAGCGACTTACAATCAGTAGTTACAGGGACAGTCCCCTTCCAGGAGACACTCAGGGTTAAGTGTCCTGCTCAGGGACACGATGGTAGTAAGTGGGGTTTGAACCTGGGTCTTCTGGTGTGTTACCCACTAGGCTACTACCACCACCCAGTGACCTGTCGACTGCCACCTAGTGGTTGTATTCCATCATTACACTATCAGCACCCTGACCAGATGAGCATTAATTAGTGAAACTCGTACCCACCACCATTCATACGCCACCAGGTTAATGAGTCACGGCCAGACCCCCCGGATGACTCAAGCCTGAGTCAAATAGTTTGTTCAGATGAGTCACATGGTATTCCATTTCCTGTTGCATTATGTTACATCATTAACTACCCAAACACATGGAAAGTGGACTTCTGGCCGATCATCTGCATGCTCCGCGTCAGCCACGATTCCACAGGACTCATTCAACTCACATGTTCATCACTTCTGCGCCTTGTGGAGCTCCCAGACGTGGTGGAGGCTCGCATCAGCCCAGGGTGAGAGGTGATGGCGTTTATTCCAGGGCCCGTAGAATAAGGTGGACCAGCTGGTCCCAGGATGGAGGGCTGGAGCATCCACTGAAGCTCTCGGTTAGATGTGATGTCCGTGAGACTTGGTCCAGCGACAGAGAACTTCTGCAAAGGAAACAGATCCAGCATCCCAGTGGGCAACACAGTCGCACCTGAGCCAGGCAGGACGGGAGGAAAAAGAAGCCCACCTGCTGCTGCTGCGGGGCTGGGTGTCCGGAGTTGGGGTTCGGGTACATCGCCGCGGTAGTGGAAGATGTCAGCGGAGTAGCGTGGGGTGCTGAGCGGTTTAAAAAGCGAGGAAAGCCCGGCGTGTTGCGGGAAGAAGCGTCCAACGCGCCGGCCGGGGGAGCGCGGGTCCGGCGTCCTGGGAGTTTAGCGGCGAAATAGACGCCTTTCCAGCGTAAAGAGAACATATATCGGGGCATGACTCAGCTGCCATGTGAGCTCCGGGACCGGAGAGCAGTCACCTGACCGAGACGACAGAAAGCCGGCAGTACAGCGCCTCGCCCCCCCCGCCTTACGGGAAATGGTCCAGCCCACCGCGGAGCGCGTCGGTGACGTACATGACCATATTTAGAGGTTTCCCGGAATCCCGAATCAAAGGAGCTCTTTAACACAAAACGTGTCCTCATTGTGACTACTTGACCAGATCTGAATATGTTTACATCACTACTGTCGACAAAAATAAAGTTTTTAATCGAATAATTCAATGTTCTCCCTCGGTTTTGTTCTGGAAGGTGTGGTCTGGATCCAGACAGGTGTGTTTCTGCTTGGCTGTGGGAATGAACTGGTAGTAAATGGGGAAACCCTTTTAAAAACTATTAGTTTCATAAATTGACAACTCCTACATTTAAATATTCTCTGGATCGTAACATAATGCTTTGCTATGTTGTTATTATTATAGTATAATTCATATAATTAATATCCACAGTCCCACTGGCATTTTTGTCCAGTGTGTCACTCTGTGTGTCATTCCAACAGCTGCCACTTCCTTCCTTTAGTACACAGCACTGCGCAGGTCTGGAAAATTCTGGATTACTGTATGAGTTTTGTTAGTAAGCAGAATGAAAGTGGAGCAGAACTGCGGATGATGACCTAATGCTTCCGGAATCCCAAGACACACCCTTCACTCTCTCCTCTTATCCGACGCGACTGGACATGCAGGCCCACGTGACGCAGAGTAGTGAACCTTGCGCGCAGCCACTCCCCATACATGCGATAATATTAATAATAATGTTTCATTTTCATACTGTCCGTTGGGACAGAAATAATGACAGGTTGCACATGTCTGAAAGTGGTGACTGGTTCCTACTAACAGATACTGCTGTAAAATGGGAAATCCCAGGTCGTGAAGGTCCCCCGCCTGTATCTTTGTCAAGATGCGACACCCCCACACAAGAGGTGTCAAAGGCCAGCTTGAGGTGTCATGACGAGGAAGACAAGGCAGTGACATCGAAGGACAATTTGTGATTGGTCTGTGGGACCTTTTTGAGAGTCAAATGTCTAAAATAATTTTCTCTTTTGGGCTTCTGGTCACATCTCCCCATCGGGAGATGGGGGTTCTTCCCCCAGGTTCTGAGTCTTGCTTTTTCTCCCTGTTTATCAAGCTCCTGGCTTCTAAACTGAACTTCCTCTGTCCCTCTTCTTTTCTTTTATTCTTGGGTCTTCTGTAACATTGATGCCATTTTACACTGTTCATTCTCAGCCTCTTTATGTCCAGGTTACGTCAGATGACTTTAAATACAGTGCTTGTGCAGTCTTACGTTTTACACTATATATTTTTTTTAAGTTTCTGAAATTCTGAAACACCTAAATCCCTGTCTGTTCCCCTGGATCCGTGCACTCGAGTAAAAAAAATCACATTTTTAATGAATGAGAAATGAGAATTAGGGTGGTAGTAGCCTAGTGGGTAACACACTCGCCTATGAACCAGAAGACCCAGGTTCAAATCACACTTACTACCATTGTGTCCCTGAGCAAGACACTTAACCCTGAGTGTCTCCAGGGGGGGACTGTCCCTGTAACTACTGACTGTAAGTCGCTCTGGATAAGGGCGTCTGATAAATAATGTAAATGTAAATGTAATTAATGGAGACAGATGCTGTACATGTAATAAGTGACTGTTTTTTTAATGACAGTGACGCTGATTGCCTCTGTCACTGTGAAACACTGCAGCGCAGCACACGGTGACACAGCAGCGACCTGGATCAAGGGGACCTCAGTGGCAACCTTGCGATTACGTGACACCACTGCCCTTCAGTTTTCTAAAGGTGAAATACACGGAGCCATTAAGTGTGAAACAGACGCCAGGTTATCTGCAGCTGTGCCCGTGTTTACGTGGTTCAGGTTCCGCTTCTCTCAGATGCCACGCAGGCAGAGACGCGTCCACCAATCAGAAAGGCCCGGGGGCGGGCCGAGCTGTGTTGCCACGTCAAGGAATTTTCAAACCTAAAAGGTCTGTATTGAGGAGAATAATTGAGGAGAAACAAAACGTAGTTCATTGTTAAATATGCCTTAATGTTTTTTTTATTCGTCTAGATCACAACATCTGTAATAACAGCTGCATCGACAGCAGCGACTGGGGACTGTCGCCTGTCCCTCGACACCGCCAACCTCGGAAACGACCGGCTCAATCTGGCAACACGCGCGAGTGTCCACGTCAAAAGTAAGTGTCCGCGACGGCGACCAACATGTCTGTGAAAAGTGCATCTGCTGCCTGGCTGGTGCTCTGATGTTCTGTGTTGTTCAGCAGTAGGACGTCGGTGGAATCTCCGTCTCGGATTGCGCACGATGGACCCGCACCGTGGACACCGAGCAAGTGAGTAGACGCCTGGAGATCTCAGATGCCCGGAAGCTGCCCTGGTCCATCTGTGGTTAACGTAACCTTCACCCCCCGGTCATCTCTTCCAGCCAAACCGAGAGCTCGGGCAGCACCTCCTGCAGGAGACCCGCTGCTGTTCGAGGACACCAGCTCCAGGACAGCTCCTAGCGTCAATCAGGGCTACTATGAGTCTGGCTACAACCTGGGCGGGCCACCAGACAGAGGTGCCACCATGAGCAACTTGTTCGCTGATCCCATGGCCAACGCCGCTATGATGTACGGCTCGTCCATCGCCAACCAGGGCAAAGACATGGTCAACAAGGAGGTGGGGTCCCGCTGTTCCGCGGCTAGGACCGATGCTCCAGCACCTTGCTCACGATCACATCTCTCTCCACCCCACAGATCGGCCGCTTCATGTCGGTGAACAAGCTCAAGTACTTTTTTGCAGTTGACTCAAAATATGTGATGAAGAAGCTGATTATTCTGATGTTCCCCTACACACACCAGGTAAATGCAGCTGTAATGCAGCGTTCCAGCCCTCGAAACGCCACCTAACAAATATTTTATCGACTATATCGTCCAGAGACATACTAATAACCTTCTGAGAGAGGGACAGACCCTGTCTGCCTAATGGGGAAACCTGGTGGTACTTAGATCTCCAGGAGACCTTTGATGTTGTCGGATACAAGTGAGTCCTGGTTAAGTTCTGAACAGCTCTGTTCTGGCTCTGTCTATAAGGGGGTTCTCCAGGGTTCCAGTTTAGGACCATCATTAAAAGTAAAAAAGTAATCTTTTTTAATTAATTCCCTTGGAATTCTCAGATTGGATACTGTGCCCATGCAGCTTTGGTCACCTTAGTTGTTGTGGTTCTAGACTTACGTGAAGAGTTTAGCGGAACTGCTCAGTGTAGTTTTAAGTTCAAGCCACCGCTGGAATAGCCGTCTTCAGTCTAAGGAAGATCTCCTTTTCACAGCATGTAACACGGACCATGAGGTTGAAGGCAAACCAAAACCTTCAAATATGAAATACAGGATTCTTCAATGATTACTTTATCTTCATCCAAGTGGCCTGGATGGGTCAGATGTTTGGAACTTTTTGAATTGAGGGATCAGTGGTAAAGGTGTTATTGTACAGTGTTTGAACCTTTGGTTCTTCGGTCTGGTTCCTGCATTCCTGTCTGCTTTGGTTCTAGTTCAGAAAACCAACTTTTCAGATGATAGCAGCACTGTGAAGATGTAGCTCCTTCCACAGCTTGAGAAGGAACAAATCGTCACAAATACTGTAATATGTGTGTCTGATGTGTACCTCAGGACTGGGAAGTCCGCTACCACAGAGACAGTCCTCTCACCCCTCGTCACGACGTCAATGCTCCCGATCTCTACATCCCCAGTGAGTTCTGAATATCGTTCACTCGCACTGAAACCATATCTCCAGAATAACCCAGAACAAGATCTCTCCCTCCTCAGCTATGGCCTTCATCACCTATATTCTACTGGCTGGGATGGCACTGGGACTACAGAAAAGGTAGCATTCCCGACTCTGTTCTAGAACAAAAGCAGCAGAACACGGCTGGATTCTCCCCAGTCTGCACATAACCAAAAGTCCCTTTTCCAAACCAGGTTTAGTCCTGAGGTTCTGGGCCTGTGTGCCAGCACTGCTTTGGTGTGGGTCATCATCGAAGTTCTCGTCATGTTGCTGAGCCTGTACCTGCTCACGGTGCATTCGGACCTGTCCACTTTCGACCTGATAGCCTACAGCGGATACAAATACGTGGGGTGAGGTCTTCATCACGTGCACAGATGGCCGCTTCCGTCTCTGGAGGCTGACGATGTCTCTGTCCCTGTCTCAGGATGATCTGCACCGTGCTGTGTGGACTTCTCTTCGGCACTGATGGATATTACGTTGCTCTGGCATGGTGCTCTTGTGCCCTCATGTTCTTTATTGTAAGTATTTTTTCATCATCCCCTTGATTTTATGTACCAGATGTTTCCATATAATAAAAAACAGAATATTAGCAGATGCTTTTCTTCAGATACAGAATCCCACATTTTAGCAGCGAGCACTTTCTCCTTTACTGTTTCTTTACCGACACCAATGCTGACTAGTGGTTGGAGGTTTTAAACATCTACTCCAGCCCGTACTCCATACTGATCTGGGATCAGCTTCCATTTGGAATAAATGACGCCTCCCAGCTTGTTGGAAGTGTTTATTGAGCACGAGGGAGGCTGTGCTGCTCTCTTCTTCAGTGGACTTGTGGAAAATGGCATCCTTTTTATTTTTTGTACTGAACTATTACCAAAAAAGCTGAAAGGATGAGATGCCCCTGAGATGTGCTTGTTTGTCGCCTGAGACCGTCTTTTGAACGAATATAATTTATTACGTTGCTGTTAACGTACTTTCTTCTCTCTTAGGTGCGTTCCCTGAAAATGAAGATTCTTTCCTCGCTTTCCTCGGATTCCATGGGCCCAGGGGTGACAGCCAAGCCCCGCCTCCGCCTGTACATCACCGTGGCGACCGCCGTCTTCCAGCCAATCATCATCTACTGGCTCACCTCCCACCTGGTCCGGTGACCTGGGGGTCAGCTGGCCGAAGGACTGAAAAGTGACCATGTCTGCTCTGTGTCCCCGTGCTTTTAAAAGCCACCACCTTTCTTCTCAGAAGACATGTTGTATGTTTGAAACGCGTGATAATAAAAGGTGTTCCGTGTACCTGCTGCGTGTCTGCTCTGCTTTTAATGTACAGAAAGACGTGTGTCCCGTGGTTTTAATGGGACGTGTTGTATGTTTGAGACGCGTGTCCCCTGTGTCCCCGTGGTTTTAATGTACTGTGACATGTTTGGGACGCGTGTCCCGTGGTTTTAATGCGACCTGTTCATGTTGTATGTTTGAGACGCGTGTCCCCTTGGTTTTAATGTACTGTGACATGTTTGAGACGCGTGTCCCCTGTGTCCCCGTGGTTTTAGTGTACCGTGACATGTTTGAGACGCGTGTCCCGTTTTCCGCGTGTCCCGTGGTTTTAATGGGACATGTTGTATGTTTGAGACGCGTGTCCCCTGTGTCCCCGTGGTTTTAGTGTACTGTGACATGTTTGGGACGCGTGTCCCGTGGTTTTAATGGGACATGTTGTATGTTTGAGACGCGTGTCCCCTGTGTCCCCTTGGTTTTAATGTACTGTGACATGTTTGAGACGCGTGTCCCCTGTGTCCCCTTGGTTTTAATGTACCGTGACATGTTTGGGACGCGTGTCCCGTGGTTTTAATGCGACCTGTTCATGCTGTATGTTTGAGACGCGTGTCCCCTGTGTCCCCTTGGTTTTAATGTAGTGTGACATGTTTGAGACGCGTGTCCCCTGTGTCCCCGTGGTTTTAGTGTACCGTGACATGTTTGAGACGCGTGTCCCGTGGTTTTAATGCGACCTGTTCATGTTGTATGTTTGAGACGCGTGTCCCCTGTGTCCCCGTGGTTTTAGTGTACTGTGACATGTTTGGGACGCGTGTCCCGCGTGTCTGTTACGTCACGTCCTCTCCGCGCGAGCCGCGTCCGTCTGGTTTCCAGGGAAACGGGCGAAGGGCGCAGGGCCGCGACTCCCCCGATGCGCGTCGCGCTTTGCAGGAATACCCCGTCCTCGGCTGGAAGGTGAGTTCCGTAACTCCGCGTCCCGGCGCCATTTTCTCCTCTTCCATCCCGACACGTCGCGCCAACTTTCTCACTTCTTCTCTTTAATCTGGAGATGGAGAATGAGTGTCATTCACGTCACTCCCCCGACGCCCTGTCACCGTCCCTCCCTCAGCCCTCCTGCACCTGCCCCCCTCCTCCCAACCAAGGCTCCTCCCACTGCCCCGCCCCGTCCGACCAGGACGACCTGACCTGCCTCAGCTGGCTGCACCAGGGGACCAACCTGCTCCCCATCCAGCCGCTGGCGAGGACGTCCTCGACCGCCGTGGCCACCGTGGCCCCCGGGGCCCCCGGCAAGCCCCCGTTCTCCTTCAGCAGCCTCATCTTCATGGCCATAGAGGACTCGCCGGAGAAGAGCCTGCCGGTGCAGGGCATCTACGAGTGGATCGTCCGGAGCTTCCCGTACTACAGGTCGGCCCCCGGGGGCTGGAGGAACTCGGTCCGCCACAACCTGTCCCTGAGCAAGAGCTTCCACCGGACCGGCCGAGACAGGAGCCAGGTAGGTGCGGCCCGCCCCTCTCAGGCTCCGCCTCCGCCGGCTCCTCACTGGCCCGCTGCTGTCCTTCCAGGGGCCGGGAAAGGGCTCTCTCTGGCGGGTGTGTCCGGAGCACCGGCCGGCACTCGCCGAGGCGCTGAGGAAGACCCAGCACTGCCAGGGACCCGGCTCCGTCCTGGCCGGCTCCGTCCTCTCCGGCCCCGTGCTGTAGGTCCAGCCCATTCGGTAGCGGTGCCGCAGCAGTACCGGCACATTCCTGTTTAACGTCAAGCTTCTGTGCTGCAGGCCGGACTCAGCCGGCTGGTCTGCATGCTCCTCCGGACCTCCGCCCGGCCGCGGGACCATCTCAGGTCCGATTACCTTCACGCCTGCCAGAACACGGTTACTTCGGACGGATCCGAGACGTCTTTTTATTCATCTTTACTCGCTTAGAAGTGATGTAGCTGCACGATTTGAAGGTCTTTGTCCTCTTACAGAACAGCAACCTCCGTCTTCAGACACGCCTTGCTCTGTGACCCCTGACCCCGAGGAGTCCGTGGAGGACGCGCAGAAGGACCCTCTGGCTGACAGTGGCTACATTGAGTTCCACTACTACCAGTGTCAGCAGTACCAGTATCTGGTTCTACCTGGAGATGCCGATCTGGACCTGGAGACGGTGGAAATCCTTCACCTGGACGCCGAGGCCCAAGAGGCCGCCGGCTCGCTCCTTGACCTTGCTGGCGGCGGCCAGTGTGGCTGACCGGCCGCTTCTGTCGCTCCTCTGGGACCAGAAGGTCTTACTGACCACCTGCATGCTGACTGTAGAAGTGCTGCTAATGCATTAGAACCTGCCTGATGAACTCAAACACGTCTGGATCATGTGAAGAAGCATTTCAAATCAATTATGATTTCAGTTCATTGATACGTTTTCTATCGTGTGAAGAGCAAGGCCTTGCTATATTAATTATGTACTAAGTATTTTCACATCTAAAATCTTTAGTGATTTAAAAAGCTGCCATTCAGCCTACTGTGTTTCAGGAAGCACCAGCAGGTTCTTTTTTAACATATATGTTGGATTTTCTGCTTATGAGAATGAATGTGTTTGTATTTGGGGTAAAAGAGAGGTATGTTTTCCTCATTTACAGTTTCCTTGGCAATAAAATTTTTTGATGCTTATCCTGTGAGTCTGGATGTGAAAGTGGTACACAGCATAGTACATGGTGACACAACGAAATGTGTGCTCTGTATTTAACCAGTGCGCACCATGACAGGCGCCCGGGGAGCAGCTATGTGATTACGAGGCCACCACTGCCCCACTGTGCAAAATATGTTCAATGTTTTCTCATTTTTAATAATAACAGGTAACAGCTCTGTAGACGGCCTGGTCGAATGGCAGTGACACAGACTGGAGGAATTTCACCCCTCCTGTGGGTGGGATGGAAAAAATGGTGCTACTAGAAAAATATCTAACATGGGTGGCACCATTCCGACTGCACTATGGCAGAATGTGGTCTGTTCTCCTGCTAAATGTTTACAGCCTGATCTTGTTTTTAGCTTTTCAGCTAGTTAAACGCTAGTAGAGAAAGCATCCGAGTCTGTTTTGGCGTAATGGTCATTTAGGAACGTTAGTTAAAACCCCATTTCCCATGAAGCAGTTCGGGTTTCAGCTGTCGTCTAAGGGACGTATGACGATGTAGTTTTTCATTGCTTCTCACTCACGTCGTGTGTCGGAGGAAGAACTACAACTCCCAGCAGGAGAGTGGATGGCGTGTGGGAAGTGTAAAACGATTCGGTAGTTGTTAAAAGTTTTCTGTTTTCATCCTCCTGGGTTGAGCTGTAGGCTCAGAAGCAGGTCCCACAGCGACTGTACTTCGGAGGTATGTAGCGTGGAGCGTCAGAACGCTGATTTCCAGACTTGTAGAAGCGAAGTGGAAGGTTGAGTGGACTTGCTACGCGCCTAGTTTCTTCTCATTTACGTTTGGCGTGCTTAATGTGCGCCACGTTAACAGCGAAATAGCAGAGAAGCGATGTTGTTTTCTGTGACGTTACTTACTCGAAGATAGTTTTGTAGATGATTTTTGGTTTTAGTATAACTTTACGAGTCTGAAAGGCAGGCGTTGAAACGCCCTGGCTGGAACCAGATGTTTGACATTCTTCAACCTGTTTCCGCGCATACACGCTGAGAGTTGAAATGATGAGTATAAAATACTCCGCATCGTCCGCCCTTCTTGTGTCTGTTGGTGAGTCTTTTCTGAGCTGCTTCCACTGCTACACCTACACCTTCAGCAGAAGGTCCGAGAAGGTCCAAGCCTGATTAATTTCCAGGAAATGGGTCATAGGTCATGGTCATTAATACGGCTCTAGCCGTCGTCACAAGTCGGTCATCTGACTGTTGGCCACAGGCGCAGTGACGGAAGCATGGGGGGCGAGCCCGGCCCAGTTCAGATCGTGACGGTGAATAAGGCGGACCACTCCTTCAGCCTGGACACGGAGGCGCTGGGCAGGATTCTTCTGGCTCCGGAGGTCCGGGACAAACATGTGGTGGTGCTGTCGGTTGCTGGTGCTTTCCGGAAGGGCAAGAGTTTCCTCCTGGACTTCATGCTCAGATACATGTATAGAATGGTGAGTGTGACCCTGTCCTTGCCTGGAACCATGGCAAGAACGGCACCTTCAGGGCGTGCTGGTCCGTCAAAGTTCTCTCCATTTCCCCCACTGTCAGCATGGAGAAGACTGGCTGGGGCAGGAAGACGACGAGCTGACTGGCTTCTCCTGGAGAGGAGGTTCTGAACCCGAGACTACGGGAATCCAGATGTGGAACGAGGTGTTCCTGGTTGAAAAGAGCAACGGCACAGAGGTACTGGATCAAAACTACTTCAGATTATGGTGTGACTTGCATTTATATGTTCGTATTTGTTTGGGTGCATAAAGATTGCCCCCGTCCGCCCCCGGTCCCTTGATTGGTCAGTGTGTGTGTAAACCCAGCAGTCGTGCTCAGGGCTCCTCCCATAGTGAAGCTGCCGGAGAAGGTTCTGTTGGTGTGTGAAGATGTATGTGCAGGATTAGGCTGCGTCCACGGGGGCAGTCGTTCCTTTTCATTCAGCACGGAATCACCGTACGATATAATGAAGTGTGGCTGTAGAGGGCAGTTTAAAGCCTGAAGCATGCAGAGCTGGCCTGGTTAACGTTTGGTGAAGGTGGTGGAGGTGCAGAGCACTATATAATACCATCTTGATATTGCAGTTAAAAGGGATCGTAAGTGTTTCGTGTCCATCTGTATCATTGTATTGATATTTGCTGTGTGTGTAGGTGGCGGTGTTGCTGATGGACACACAGGGGGCGTTTGACAACCAGTCCACAGTGAAGGACTGCGCCACCATCTTTGCTCTCAGCACCATGACCAGCTCCATGCAGGTGACTCCACTGCTCTGTGTGTCACCTCCCGTGACTGGACAGTTCAGGGTGACTACAGACATGTCACCTGACTGGACACCTGTGTAGCACGGAGGGACGTTTGGGCCCATGTTGTCACGGTAACAGTTGTTGACCGCTGCTGAGTGAAGACTGATAAGGCTCATTTATGTCCATTTCGGCAGATCTATAACCTCTCGCAGAACATACAGGAGGACGACCTTCAGCAGCTCCAGGTGAGGTGACAACGCAGCCGCGCTGGGGACGCTGGCTTTACTCACTGCTTGCACTCATTTCCTGCTCTCTCTAGTTGTTTACAGAATATGGCCGCCTTGCCATGGACGAAATCTTCCAAAAGCCATTTCAGGTACTGTAAAAAAAAGTAACTCTGAAAGTTATCAGTTCTGACTACAGAAGAGACAGTCCTCACTTTCTTTCCACTTCTCTCTTCTAAATTGTTCTGAATTCTAATCCAGTTGTTCCAACATAGCCGCCAGAGCGCCGCTTCATGTTGCTCCTGCATGGAATCTACATGTAGAGAAGTGGAAGCATGTTTCAGTCCACCTGTATTAAACCATTATGGTGGGTGGTGGCCAGGTTCAAACCCCACTTGCTACCTTGGTGTCCCCGAGTGTCTTCCTGTAACTACTTAGTGACAGTGGGCAGCCATGACAGGCGCCTGGGGAGCAGTGTGTGGGGACGGTACCTTGATCAAGGGGACCTCAGTGGCCCGCTAGGCCACAAATGCTGTGAAAGTTCTCCGGTCGGAATGTTCCTGTATGTTGATTGTTCTCTCCTCCTCAGTCTCTCATGTTCTTGATTCGGGACTGGAGTTTTCCCTATGAGTACAAGTACGGCTTCAAGGGAGGCCAGCAGTTCCTGGACAAACGACTGCAGGTACAGTAAACGCTGTTACTTTGCACCTGAGTACTTACACGATACAACAAGGGTAATATTCACATTCTGTGTCAGTGCTGAATTCAAAGCCACTACCCAGTTATGTCTTTTCTTCTCATTGAACATACATCTCATTGCTTGCATACTTTTTTTTTTTTTTTAATCTGATTTTCAGGTGAAGGAATCTCAGCATCAGGAGCTGCAGATTGTGCGGGAACATATACATTCCTGTTTCACATCCATTTCCTGTTTCCTCTTACCACATCCTGGGTTAAAGGTCGCAACAAGTCCGTCTTTTAAGGGCCAACTTTGTGGTATGGAATCCCTTCTTCTGGAGTGTGTTTTTGTGTGTCACTACAACATAAGTCAGTTTACTTAATATTTAGAGCACACTTAAAGGTACCCTGACAGGAAAGTTTTGTTTCTGCTTTTATTTCGTTCCCTTTTTTCCCCTAATACTGAAATCCAGCCACTTTGATCCAGTCCTACAGTAAGATTTCCTCTGGGACGCGCCGCTTCGGTGTCTGTAGCTTTAAATGCTGATTAGGAGGAGAGCGGCCTATAGAAGCTGAGGGGCATTCGCAGAAATGACCTCAACACCGTTCACGCTGTTTTTCCAGACAAAATCCCCTTATGACTACATAAGGGGACAAATTCCAGCTCAGAACATCTGAGCTGCCACACTAAGAAAGACAAAAAGTTAAAGTGAAGTGATTCACATGTGATACACAGCAGCGCAGCACATGGTGCACACAGTGAAATTTGTCCTCTTGTTCCCTTTAACCAATCACCCTTGAGTGAGCAGTTGGCAGCCATGGGCAGTGGTGTATCACATGTGACAATCACTTCACTTTAAAATGACAGACACCTGGGGAGCAGTGTGTGGGGACGGCACCTCAGTGGTACCTTGGCAGATCGGGATTCGATCCGGCAACCTTCTAATTACGGGGCCGCTTCCTTAACCACTAGGCCACCACTGCCCCTGTGAAAGTCAAAAAGCGGGTGAAAGTCCAAGTGAAGTGATTGTCCTTGTGAAACTCAGAAGCACAGCACATGGTGACACAAAATGTGTCCTCTGCATTTAAGCCATCACCCTTGGTGAGCAGTGGGCGCCCGGGGAGCAGTGTGGGACGGTGCTTTACTGAGTGGCACCTTGGCGGCTTGAGATTCAAACCACTTCCTTAACCGCTAGGCTGCCACTGCCCCAATGACCAAATACACCTATCTGCATTTCTAGCGACATTTTCATGTCAGGGGACCTTTAACACTAGAACTCCCAGAGAGGGGCCATGTGGATCAGTTGTTTTTACATGGGGCCAAATATTTTTTAATGTTTTTATGGGGGGATGGGGAGTGACACATTCCAAATAAATGGGAGCCAACTGTAGGTGATTGAGTTTTTAGTTTGAAATCAAGGGGCCATTTGGCCTACCTCTGGTAGGGCTGAGGGGGTCAGAAAAACCTGGCAGTTAAAAGCCAATGTTTGAAAAAAAGCATTTTTAGCCTTGACATCTGATCTGATGTTCAGGGGTCGTTTATTCCCTGGGAGAAGAACTTGGGACCTGCAACTGCAAATTGTGTTTTAACCTGGGTCTTGGAACCAAGAGTTGTTCACCAGATCTAAAATGATCTAGTAGGAGTTTAAAGAAGCCAGTATGGGTGATATGTGTATAGACTATTACAATAGTCCAGCTGAGATGAGAAGACGGCATGGATGGCCGTTTCAAAATCTCTAGAGCCGATCAGCTTAATATTTATTAGTATTTAGAGTTGAAAAAAACTTTTAACCTGTGTATGTATCTGCTTTGTTACTGTGAATTATTACCCCCAGGTTTCTTACACAGGGCCATATCTGATTTCCAAGGTGACCCAAGATCATGTAGGTCAGGGGTACAAACAAAAGCACTTTAATTTTTTCTTGATGTAAGCTAAGAAGATTCATCTTAACATCTTCCAAACAGTTGAGTAAGTCCGTCAGGGGTGTCCGTGTACCATGTTTCACTGGTAGGTAGATCTTCGAGTCATCTGCGTATAACAATGATCGCATATTTTTTAAAACAGAACCTAATGGGAGCATATAGAGTGAAAAGAGCATAGGACCAAGAATCGTCCCCTGAGCAGGAAAGTGGAGTTTTCCAGGAGAACGTATCACCCTGCTTAACTGTAAATGCTCTAGTATTTAAACCATCGAGGTGCCAATTCTCTGTTTCCAGTTGTGTGCAGTAAGCGAGAGAGCAGAATACCATGATCTACTGTGTCGAAGGCTGCATTTTCTCTAGGAGTTGTAGAAGAGCAGAGTTCCCTGAGTCTATGATGGATAAAAGGTCATTTAAAATTCTTAAAAGTGAAAGAGAAGTGATTGTCATTGTGAAATAATGCAGCACAGCACACGGTGATACAACGAAATGTGTCCTCCTGCTTTGGGGCAGTGGTGGCCTAGCAGTTAAGGAAGCGGCCCCGTAATCAGAAGGTTGATCCGCCAAGGTGCCACTGAGCAATGCACCGTCCCCACACACTGCTCCCCGGGTGATGGGTTAAATGCAGAGGACAAATTTCACTGTGTGCACCGTGTGCTGTGCTGCTGTGCATCACATGTGACCGTCACTTCACTTCCTTACCCGCTTGGAAAAGTGCAGTTTCTGTGTTGTGAAGTGCTTGTGGTGGCTATTCATCCTAAACATTTAAAGACCAATTTGCAAGCAGCAGACATGAATGTTAAAATGTCCCAGAATTAGGATACTAATATCATAGGTCATATCGTATTGTAATATCTGCTGGCAATTCAGAAAGCTCATGGATGAAGTCCTTATGCCATCATGGCGGTCTGTAAAGTGCACAGAGTGGCGGTGTGGGCAGGCCCGTGGATAAAATGTCCGCTGTAGCGTTTAAAAACTGCAACCTACCTGCGCCCGGGAAGCTAGGGACCAGTTCCCTGACCGTGTTGAGTATGGAAGTCTTGATTGGTTGTGATCTGACTGGGTCGCGTAGGTTCTGTTGAACCGCTCTGGGAACTGGGCCGCTGAACGCAGACTGGGCCGACCAGGGTCGGTCCCCTGAAGGACCCCAGCAGGGGGTGTGTAGCTAGAACACCGGAGGAGAACCCGATCCCTGACCAGTATGCCAAGAAGAAGCTGCAGAGATGAAACGCCGTGGCTACAGAAATGCTCAGAGCATAGTAAGTGAGCGTATTCTGTATTTTGGATTGTCCATCAGATGTGGCCCCTGAGTTTAAGGAGGGCCTGCGTGACCTGGTCCCCACAATCCTGCAGCCCAGCGCGCTGGCAGAGAAGGAGATCAATGGCAACAAGGTGACCTGCCGCGGCCTCCTGGAGTATTTCAAGGTAAATCATTCGATTCTATTAATCCCCACCCTGACTGACCCACTCACTGACTTTCTGTCTTTGTAACCCTTTCAGGCATACATCAAGATCTACCAGGGCGAGGACCTGCCACATCCCAAGTCCATGCTGCTGGTACCCATTCAGTCTCCTCTGGACCTTAAATCTGCTGTAGAGGATTGAGAAGATGAAGTAGATGATTTAAATCTGCTTTTTTAACAGGCAACAGCAGAGGCCAACAACCTGGCCGCTGTGGCAGCTGCTAAAGACCAGTATTACAGGAACATGGAGAAGGTTTGCCAGGAGTTTATTGTTCTATATCGTAAATTCTGTACACTTCAGATTTACCAACTTTGCCAGACACGGTGTGGATTGAATCCCTTTATTCTGTTGGAATATTTGCCTTTTTTGATGCTAGCATGTCATACTTCACTCATCATATATACCAATTTCTCACAAAAAATTCATTCTTTCCCCCAGTTTCTAGTATTTTGTCTGTCTCTTTGAACGTTTCTACTCAGAATTGTGTCTGATGAGCAGCATCTGTAATTGGCACTGTGGCTACCCGATTTGGACGGTTAGGTGTAGGCCGTACCATGGTGGCTTTCGGTTCAATTCCCATCTCCTCTCTCTGCTGGTAGATCTGTGGAGGAGACCTGCCATACGCCGCCCCCAGCTCCTTGGAGGAGAAGCATGAGTTCTTCCTTCGTGAAGCCCTCCGCCTCTTCTCTTCAACCAAGAAGATGGGGGGGCAGGAGTTCTGTGGCCGCTTCCAGGCCCAGCTGCAGTCGGAGTTGGAGGAACTCTGGGAGTCATTCAGCAAACACAATGAGGTGTTTTTTTCAGAAATGTATAATGTAGAAACACCTAGTGATGTTTGTAAATTGATCCCCTTTCTCTTTTCCAGTCGAAGAACGTCTTCAGTGCTTTCCGGACACCAGCGGTGCTTTTTGTCCTTGTGTGCCTCCTGTACGTTCTGTCGGGTCTGCTCTCCTTCATCGGCCTGACTGCCATCTCCTTCGCATGCGACTGTGTTCTGGGCCTGGCCATGATGGCCATGATATCCTGGGCCTTCATACGCTACTCTGGGAAATATCACGGCGTTGGCACTGCCATAGACCAGGCTGCAGGAGTGCTGCTGGAGCAGGTACGTTTTCTCCTTCAGTTACGATACATTAAACCACAGCTGGTTTGAATTTCTTCGCTGTCGCTGCTCTGCTGCATCTTCTGCTTCTTGTCTTTCAGGCCACAATGATGTTGAACAAATCCAGAGCTTCATCAGCTCCTCCACAGAAGAAGTCAAACTAGGACCAGGACTGCTGCACACCACACAAGTTTACGTCTTTATATATAGAAATGAAAGATTAGCGCACTACATTTAAAATACAAGACCCAGGACAATTATTGGTCCAGTCACCAACCTTTCCCCTCAGAGCTCACACTAAAGGTGTGGATCAAAGTTACATGGTGCAGTGGAGCTTTCAAGATTGATTGACGACAGTGGTTGTTGGACCGATGCTAAATGATCCATCCCCTTGGTGATGATGTCTCATTTACATTGATCAATGCATTCCAGCGCTCTCCACTTTCCTGCTGCTGCTTTTCATATCAGGAAATGTGTGTGTGTGTGTGTGTGTGTGTGTAAAATCCATTCCTGCAGACTGCAGTGAGCGTCACGCTGTTATTCCAAAGTCATGGGTCCCTGTGTTGGCTGGTAGCATTTTTTTGTAAGCTTTGTAAATCACATTCCTCTTCATTTGTGAGTCTTACGTCTCACCATTAACACAATTTCTTCTCAGAGAAATGTCTTAAACTGTCGTGGTGCTCTTTTACTGATGAGCCAAAGACCATTTTATATCATTGATCGGGTTGTATGTCTTTAGACCTGGCACTTACTAGGTGGCAGTGGAACCCATATCACCCTCCATGTTTCAGATGGACAAGAAAAGCAAAGGCTCTCCAATAAAATCCCTGCCATTCTTTGCATTTTATTTCTGCATTTATTTTTTCATTACAGTAATAAACTATACGCATGGAAATCAATTTGCTTTGGAATAGAACACTGAAATTATAATAAAAGGTTTTCTTTATTTCTGCGTTTGCTTCGTATTCCGCGGTTTTAATGTGGCATTTGCGGTTTTGTCCATAAGGTGTCAGGGCTGCATAAAGGATGACTTCGTGCCGGGATGAATTTTCTGCCTTTTGCATGCAGCAGCTGCTGACATTAATAACGGCCGGGGAGGCAGGCAGCAGACAGACAGACAGAGAGGCAGCCTGAATGCAGGCAGGCGCACATAGACAGACAGACAGACATGCAGCATGGAGACGCACTGTGCCGCGCATGCGCCGTTCCGCCCAGCATGATGTCCCGCTATCAGCGGGGGCTTTCACGGTGACCGCGATGCGCATTGTGTGCAGTTTAAGGGCCGTTTTCTCACGTCACACTCCACAAACGAGCTGTTTGTTAAGGTGAAAGGAGGCGCTCGGCCTCTGGAACTGGAGCTTTCTGCATTTCTCCCCTCGGCTCGGGTAGAAATGGACGCTCTTCCTTATATGGCGATCGGGAGTCGCGAGCAGCCTGGCGCGCGCGCGATTGGGCGCTGCGCGCTCCCAACTGTCACCGTTTGTTTCCTTATTTGGAAGCGAGTTAAGCGAACCTGAAAGGGGCGGGGCCGGAGGGGCGGGGCCAGAGGGAGGCGCGGGCACGATGCGGAGCATCAGACAGACAGGAAGCAGGTTCTAAAAACACATTACACTCGAGTACAACAAGAGTTGTAAAAGACTAGCGAAATATACTGAGATATTAACATCCTTAAAAATCTTATCAAACATCCACATTTGAATAAACGCTGCTGTCCACTGCGTTTCGCCGCATTCATGCGTAGCTGCGTTGTGTTCGGAGGTTTCGGAACTCCAACTCCCATCATGCCCCGGAACTCGGGCGCGTGACCGCGGCCTACAGGCGAGCGTCGGGCACGCGCGTCTGGGCGCGCCCGTCAGGCGTATGAAGAGCGTGCGAGCGCGCGGCCGCACCACAGCTCATTCAATCCCCGAGCAGAGACGGAGCGACACGCCGCGCCATGGTACGTGCTCCCCCGCGGCCGGAGCGCCTCACCCCGCCGGCCGGAGAGCGTCCCCTCGGCCGGGACCGGAGCGCCGACCGCGGCTTAACCGGCTGCTTCCGCGAAAAGGGGCGAGAAGCGACGCGACGCAGCAGGCGCCATTTCCTCCTCCTTCTCGCCGCCCTTTATTTCCGTCATTTCGGGCCGCAGCGGCCCGCTCTCCCGCCGCCTGGTCCGGACGGTTCGGTTTGCCGCTCGGACCGCGCCGTCCGGTACCTGCGCGTCGCGGCCCGGCGGCCTGCGGCTTCCCGCCGAGCCCGTCCTTTGTCTCCGAGGACCCGCTTTCAGGCGCGCCGCGTCGCTCCGGTGCGGCTCCCGTCCGGCCGCCGGCCCGGTTCCGGACGGACCGATCCGCGCGGGTTCATTCGATTCGGCGCTTTTATTCCGCACATGGCCCCACCCTGATTCCGCGGCGGCGCGTAACGGGCGGCGGCGCTTCCTGGTTCGGGCCGGAATGGCGGCGTGGGGCCTTTTCCCTTCTTTTTGTTGTGCGTGGGGTGACTGCGGAAGTGCGGGTTCCGGCCACAGACGGCCGGTTCGGACGGCCGTCCCGCGGGTCACGTGGTCCGGTGACATCTCCACGTCCAGCGTCCGGCCGCGGAATGCGAGGAATGGCGACGTCGCTCCCGCGCATGCGCAGTCGCCCAGCCCGGCCGTCACCTCCATTTTCCTCCTTCCACCATGCCGAGTTTGGGGGTGTGGGGTCACATGACCGCGGAAGAATGGGGCTTTGTGCGCTTCCCTGACCGTCCTGCGGTGCTGGTGTTAACATGCTAATCCTGCCTGAGATTTCCCATAAGCCCCTGAGGTATGAGGTTTCCACCGAGCTGCTGTTCACTCCTCTCTCTCTCTCTCTCTCTCTCTCTCTCTCTCTCTCCAGGCCTCCGGAGTTACAGTGGAAGAAAATGTTCTCACGATCTTCAACGAGATGAAGGTGCGCAAAGCACAGGCCAATGAGGACGAGAAGAAGAAGAGGAAGAAGGCCGTGCTCTTCTGCCTCAGCGAGGACAAGAAGAAGATCATCATGGAGGAGGGCCGCGAGATCCTGCAGGGAGACGAGGGCGACCCCTACCTGAAGTTCGTCAAGATGCTTCCATCCGACGACTGCCGCTACGCCCTGTACGACGCCACCTACGAGACCAAGGAGACCAAGAAGGAGGACCTGGTCTTCATCTTCTGGTAAATGCAGCTTTTGTTGTCCCCTCAGCCTCTGGCCTGCAGACGCCTGAACGTCTGACCGTTCCTCTGTTCTCCAGGGCTCCAGAGTGCGCTCCCCTGAAGAGCAAGATGATCTACGCTAGTTCTAAGGATGCTATCAAGAAGAAGTTCACAGGTGAGTAGCTGGCAGTGTCCGTTCTGGACCCCACGTTCCCCGCGCTGATGCATTTTTTCTTGGTTGAAGGTATTAAACACGAGTGGCAGGTCAACGGCCTGGAGGACATTAAGGACCGAAAGACCCTGGCGGAGAAGCTGGGCGGCTCGTCAGTCGTTTCTCTGGAAGGGAAGCCCCTCAACGATTGAGGCTGACGCGCGAGGGGTCGTAGCTGTTCATTCCAAGGGGGCGGGGCGGTGGGCGGGGTCTTGTGATTGATGCAACTCTAGGTGGCCGGGGTGGGAGGGTATTTGCAGGGGCGGGGCCAAATGACTGCTCAGTGCAGGGCTGTCATTCCAATCCACATGTACAATGAACAAAAATTTAAAAAAGTAAAAAGATTTAAACAGAAAAATTGATGAAGGATGATTATAAAGATATTAAGAAACTGTAAATGTGTGCAAACAGGTTTTTGTTCTTTCTGGATTCCACTAGAGCGAGTGTGTGCGAGATGAGACAGACAGACAGATGATGGGCAGCAGACTCAGTATCTTTTAAACCACGGCTTTCCGTTCAGCTTACTTTCCATACTCGCAAAAATTCCCTTTTTTAGTTTTTAATTTCCATTGGAAGCCTTTTGACGTCCGAAACGTGCGTTGCGCTGGTGTGATGATGGAATTGAATACATTCCTCTGTTTGTTAAATGCGATCTGGTGACTGGTGGTTGGTGTGGAGAGGAGAGAGCTGCTGGAAAGTGGATGTTTTTGTATCGTCTCCTTATCTCTAATAAAAAGGCACTAAACGAGTCCGTCTGGCGTCTCTTTTATGTCTCGTTTTATGCTGCTTGCTGCCTGTACCGTTCACTTTGGTTCCAAATCCACATGCAACCTGTAATGCCGTTTTATAAAATAAATGTTCATGTCTGAGTGTGTAAACGTCACCTCCCATCACTTCGTTTTGATGGAATTGAAGTCAGATGTTTCATCTCTTTCCCAAAACCTCCAAATTGCAGATTTAATTTGTGATAAAATGGTCTGAGGTTTTATTTCCTTCGTTTTGCCACCAGAGGGCGACACTTGGCATCACAGGAACAGACTCGCCAGGTTCTCCAAGTTGGCAGCAAAAGGAAGTTAATTTTGCGGGTGACGCACCAACATCCTAAACTTTCCTTCCATCACGAAGCCGTCTGTGCCGTGTGTGTCCTCATATGTCCACGTTTGTCCTGGGAAATCTTGATCTACATGGCTAACATACTTCCAGCTTTTAACACCCACTATAGTTATTAATTCAAATGGTAATGAATTCCTATACAAAAGTATGATCGTTTCCAACAATCCTTTGGCCATCTCAGTAAGAACAATTGACTTATGCAGATTCAAAAGATTTAATGATCTTTGAACAACAACATATCTTTAATGATTAAATCATTCCACCCCAGAAAAGGAATAATTCAAAGAAACGACCGAAAGCCCCAAAATGCCATGACTGTGACCTGGACGGAGGTCCAGCACGAGACACAAGGTCCTACAGCAGGGTCCACCGCCTGAGACGATTCCACGCCGATGCGGTAAATGTGCGGACAGGCGTGTGTCGGTGCCGGGACGAGGCTTCACCGTATGACCCCCGTCCTGTCCTCAGTCCCGCCTGCAGTCGGCCTTGTTTCCGTGCACCCAGTAACATATCTGCGCGAATTTGAGGGGGGTGAAGCGGACGGCCACGTTGTAGTCCCGGTTCTCCCCGTCGATCTCCAGCCACTGGTGGCCGGAGAAGATCCCGATGACCTTCCTCTCCCAGCGCTCCAGCGCAGCGTCCCACACCCTGCCGTAGACGCCGGAGCCGCTGGCCCCGGGCCGGGCGTCGCAGTGCTGGTAGATCAGGTCGCTGGACTCGTCCTCCACGGGACAGAAGCGGTACACCAGCTCCCCCGGACGGTCGCTGTCGAACCCGGAGAAGTGGACGCGCCTCCCGGCCAGGTCCTCGGAGACGGGGGCCACGGCCAGGCGCATGAAGGGCTGGCGGTGGGGCCAGCGCAGCTCCAGCAGGGCGTAATCGTAATCCATGCTGACTTCCTGGGGACCCTGGATCCAACCTTTGGGGACACGGGTTCGCTTGACCCGGACCCAGCGCACCAGGGGCTTCTTGATGGCCGCCGTTCCGTTGCCCAGAGCGAGGGGCCCCAGGAAGCCAACTCTGAGTTTGCGGGCGCCCTTGACATAATCCTTCCCATCATGCACACAGTGGGCCGCGGTGAGGACATGTTGCGGGGACACCAGGACCCCCGTGCACCCCGTGGAGACGCGCACGGCTGTGTTGAAGGGGTAGTCTAAGAGGAAGTTGTCACCACGGATGTTGAAGCGCCCGTCGGCCCCGTAGATCTGGCGCCTCCTCCTCCCGCGGCGCCCGACTCGGCGACGCCTCCTGGCGGAGGGCGGGGAGGTGGGAGCCACGCCCTCCTTCAGGCCCACGGTGGTGAGGGTGCGGGAGCCGTCCTCGTACAGGGTTTCGAAGGCCAGCTCCTCCATCAGATGCTCCCTGGGCTCCCCCGCCGCCCTCTTGTGGTAGCAGCTGGCATTGCAGTGCGTGCTGAAGTCCAGGTGGGCACGAGCGCTGAATCGGGACCGGACCAGGACCAGGGGACGGTGGGGGACCAGAGCAGGGAACACAGGCTGGTGCTGGTGGGCCCAAAACACGTGAAGGAGCAGAATCCACAGGAGGAGGGCACAGGAGCGAGAGTGAAGGTCCGCCATCGTAGCAAACACCTCAAAACGTAGGACATCCCATACAACTCTTTACCAAGCGTGATGGTTCAGGCGGAGCCAGCAGAGTGTTTCTGAAGAAAGACGAGAAGGAAGGTCTGGTCCATGCACTAAACCAGATTTAACACCTGGAACATCATCCACCCACAAATAGCCTGGTTCCACCAACCAAGCGGCCAAACTCACACAAACCCAACTGTTGGATATATTTGCATAATTCCACATGAGAGTGAATCTGGACAGAACTTCGCTCTCCAGTCGCTTGTCAATGCCACCTCAATCCCAAGCTATTAATCATTAAAAATGAACAGATCAGGTACCTGCACCTCTGAAGGAACCTACTGTGGTGCCCAGACCTGAGTAGCAGATACTTGAAGCTGTGATGACTGGATGGAGATCTGGAGAAGGTGGAGGAGAAGTTAACACCTCAAACTTATTGTTCCTGAGCGATTTTCTTCCACCCAGAGGTCACGGCCATCATGGAATCATCACACTGCTTTCTTCCCATAATGCAACCTGGTGTCCCGTTGTCCCCAGTACGTGGATCTGAAGGAATACATCTTTGGAGGGATTGAAGTCCCACGTCTTTGTTCAGGGATGTTCAGAGCTATAAATGTCTAAATCTCACTCGGCAGCGTAATGAACTTGTCCTGTCCCAGTACTGTCCTTGTCACCAGGGCGACACCTGCGTCCCCAGAAGGCCGCTGGTCGCGCTGTTTACTCCGCTCCATTCCCACCCGACCACAGTAACGTGGAGCGCGACGCGGTACCTGCTGAAGATCTGCTGGAAGCCTCCTGAGATCCGGACTCTCGGAGCGGCGCCGGAGAGCGCGGCCCCGCGGTCCTAGCGCCCGGCGCCGAGAAGAAAGGCGCCTGTGAGGGACGGTCCCTGAAGGTTGACCTCGGGGTACATTCCATAGATGTTTGGACATGCCGAGGTCAGGATGAAGACTTTCCATCCACCCACAGAGCCTCCTGAAGTCTTTCACCTCCTACTTTTCATTTTCACACCACTGGCATTAAGTCAGATGCTCCCTCCAACAGATCCCACTTTTCTGGGAAAACCAGTCCAGGAATTATTAAGTTCCAGTGGAATGTCATGTTTGATTGATTATTAGATGAAAGATGCAATAAAATTCACACCAGCAGAGAATCTTATTTCAAATAATGACTTTTCATAAAAAAATAAAGACATTTTAATTAATGAAAGAGTTGTGTACATGAACAGAGTCTCTCTGATCGCCACCCATACACAGTACGTCGGTTTAAAATGACTGGCAGAAGAACCTCAGAACAATTTGGTGCTGTGCATGCGTAAAGTCTGCGGTTTTATAACTCGTCACGCATGAGTAAAGTCTGCGGTTTTATAACACGTCATGTATGTGTAAAGTCTGCAGTTTTATAATACGTAATGTATGCGTAAAGTCTGCAGTTTTATAACTCGTCACGCATGAGTAAAGTCTGCGGTTTTATAACTCGTCACGCATGAGTAAAGTCTGCGGTTTTATAACTCGTCACGCATGAGTAAAGTCTGCGGTTTTATAACACGTTGTGCATGTGTAAAGTCTGCGGTTTTATAACACGTTGTGCATGTGTAAAGTCTGCGGTTTTATAACACGTTGTGCATGTGTAAAGTCTGCGGTTTTATAACATGTTGTGCATGCATAAAGTCTGCAGTTTTATAACACGTCATGTATGTGTAAAGTCTGCAGTTTTATAACACGTCATGTATGTGTAAAGTCTGCGGTTTTATAACACGTTGTGCATGTGTAAAGTCTGCAGTTTTATAACACGTTGTGCATGCGTAAAGTCTGCAGTTTTATAACACGTTGTGCATGCGTAAAGTCTGCAGTTTTATAACTCGTCACGCATGCGTAAAGTCTGCAGTTTTATAACACGTCATGTATGTGTAAAGTCTGCGGTTTTATAACATGTCGCGCATGTGTAAAGTCTGCAGTTTTATAACATGTCGCGCATGTGTAAAGTCTGCAGTTTTATAATACGTCGCGCATTCAAAAAGTCTGCATGTATATTACACGTCGTGCATGTGTAAAGTCTGCGGTTTTATAACACGTCATGTATGTGTAAAGTCTGCAGTTTTATAATACGTAATGTATGCGTAAAGTCTGCAGTTTTATAACTCGTCACGCATGAGTAAAGTCTGCGGTTTTATAACACGTTGTGCATGTGTAAAGTCTGCGGTTTTATAACACGTTGTGCATGTGTAAAGTCTGCGGTTTTATAACATGTTGTGCATGCATAAAGTCTGCAGTTTTATAACATGTCATTTATGTGTAAAGTCTGTAGTTTTATAACACGTCATGTATGTGTAAAGTCTGCGGTTTTAGAACACGTTGTGCATGTGTAAAGTCTGCAGTTTTATAACACATCACACATGCGTTATGTCTGCAGTTTTATAACACGTTGTGCATGCGTAAAGTCTGCAGTTTTATAACTCGTCACGCATGCGTAAAGTCTGCAGTTTTATAACACGTTGTGCATGTGTAAAGTCTGCGGTTTTATAACACATTGTGCATGTGTAAAGTCTGCGGTTTTATAACACGTTGTGCATGTGTAAAGTCTGCGGTTTTATAACATGTTGTGCATGCATAAAGTCTGCAGTTTTATAACACGTCATGTATGTGTAAAGTCTGCAGTTTTATAACACGTCATGTATGTGTAAAGTCTGCGGTTTTATAACACGTTGTGCATGTGTAAAGTCTGCAGTTTTATAACACGTTGTGCATGTGTAAAGTCTGCAGTTTTATAACTCGTCACGCATGCGTAAAGTCTGCAGTTTTATAACACGTCATGTATGTGTAAAGTCTGCGGTTTTATAACATGTCGCGCATGTGTAAAGTCTGCAGTTTTATAACATGTCGCGCATGTGTAAAGTCTGCAGTTTTATAATACGTCGCGCATTCAAAAAGTCTGCATGTATATTACACGTCGTGCATGTGTAAAGTCTGCGGTTTTATAACACGTCATGTATGTGTAAAGTCTGCAGTTTTATAATACGTAATGTATGCGTAAAGTCTGCAGTTTTATAACTCGTCACGCATGAGTAAAGTCTGCGGTTTTATAACACGTTGTGCATGTGTAAAGTCTGCGGTTTTATAACATGTTGTGCATGCATAAAGTCTGCAGTTTTATAACATGTCATGTATGTGTAAAGTCTGCAGTTTTATAACACGTCATGTATGTGTAAAGTCTGCGGTTTTAGAACACGTTGTGCATGTGTAAAGTCTGCAGTTTTATAACACATCACACATGCGTTATGTCTGCAGTTTTATAACACGTTGTGCATGCGTAAAGTCTGCAGTTTTATAACTCGTCACACATGCGTAAAGTCTGCAGTTTTATAACACGTCATGTATGTGTAAAGTCTGCGGTTTTATAACATGTCGCGCATGTGTAAAGTCTGCAGTTTTATAATACGTTGTGCATTCAAAAAGTCTGCATGTTTATTACACGTCGTGCATGTGTAAAGTCTGCGGTTTTATAACACGTCATGTATGTGTAAAGTCTGCGGTTTTATAACACGTCATGTATGTGTAAAGTCTGCAGTTTTATAATACGTTGTGCATGCGTAAAGTCTGCAGTTTTATAACACATCGCGCATGCGTTATGTCTGCAGTTTTATAACACGTCACGCATGCGTAAAGTCTGCGGTTTTATAACACGTTGTGTATGTGTAGAGTCTGCGGTTTTACAACACGTCATGTATGTGTAAAGTCTGCAGTTTTATAACATGTTGTGCATGCGTAAAGTCTGCAGTTTTATAACACGTCATGCATGCGTAAAGTCTGCGGTTTTATAACACGTTGTGCATGTGTAGAGTCTGCGTTTTTATAACACGTTGTGTATGCGTAAAGTCTGCGGTTTTATAACACGTTGTGCATGTGTAAATTCGGCAGTTTTATAACACGTCATTCATGCGTAAAGTCTGCAGGTTTATAACACGTCACGCATGCGTAAAGTCTGCAGTTTTTTAATACATCGGGCATGTGTAAAGTCTGCAGGTTTATAACACGTCACGCTTGTGTAAAGTCTGCAGTTTTATAACACGTCATTCATGCGTAAAGTCTGCAGGTTTATAACACGTCACGCATGCGTAAAGTCTGCGGTTTTATAACACGTTGTGCATGTGTAGAGTCTGTGTTTTTATAACACGTTGTGTATGCGTAAAGTCTGCGGTTTTATAACACGTTGTGCATGTGTAAAGTCTGCAGTTTTATAACACGTCATTCATGCGTAAAGTCTGCAGGTTTATAACACGTCACACATGCGTAAAGTCTGCAGTTTTTTAATACGTCGGGCATGTGTAAAGTCTGCAGGTTTATAACACGTCACGCTTGTGTAAAGTCTGCAGTTTTATAACACGTCATTCATGCGTAAAGTCTGCAGGTTTATAACACGTCATGCATGCGTAAAGTCTGCAGGTTTATAACACGTTGTGCATGTGTAAAGTCTGCAGGTTTATAACACGTCACGCATGCGTGCGAGTCCTGCTCTGGGGTCAGATTCCTTCAGCGGCTGTCAGGGAGAGGATTGTATGTAGAAGTGGGTAACAGGTACAAGTCGTGGCCTGTTCTGACGGAGCTTCTGCACTGTGAACATTCTGAGGCGATCCGTCTGCAGACTTGGTGTAATGGACGTCTTTGTTCTGAGCTGTAATCTGAGATGATAGGGTTCCTTTAAGAACACTGTCTCTTACCCTTGGGAAGAGGAATGTCCCTGTTCTTTAACAACAAAAAAAGCAATTTCACTCAATTTCACACCAACTCACACACGCAGTGTTGGGATCATGTGGTGCTTCACCTGAAAATGGAGTCCAGACCTCCCCACAGTGCTGTCGGTCACAATTACGCAGGATCTTCACTCTTCACAATGTGGTGGCAAGTAAGTGCGGGAGAGTGAAGGACTCCCAGGCTCCCCAGCACTCCGGCGGGGCCGCCAGCGCTCGTGAGGTCATCTCCAGCCTGGCAGCACAGCAGAGAGGAAAATGGAAAAAGGAACGTTAGTGAAAAACAAGGAGGAATGTGGCCGCAGTGGCTCTTATCAGAGCCGTGTTCAGAGGACATCTGTCAGAGGTCTAACTCGAGCCAAGAAGACCAGATTCCAGACTCAGGACACAATATTCCGAGTTCTCGTGGGGATTCCAGTCACCAGCCATAACATTAAGTCCAGACATTTCCCCACAGATGGTTCGTTTTGTGGAAATGTCCACTTTTCAGCCGTTTTTGCGGAGTAGCAGCGTGCATTATCCTGTTGCTCATCTGCCTGGTGGAGGAACTTCAGCTTGGCCACACACACAACATACTGTGATGTACAGTAGCCCTGGCCACTGCAGGTTTACAAATGCTGTGTATTACATTTGACCCCACAAGGACATCAGAGTCTTGAGCATTTTTCTCCTTACAACACGTCAACCTGCAGTCCACTTCCATGATAGTAATCTGTCATATTATTACCTGATTATATTACAGTGCTATAATGTGACTAAATGTTATAATGCACAGATGCAAGCAGAAAAAAAGACTACTGTCCTGTGACTGAGGGAGAAGTGGCAGCGGAACCCATGTCATTTATATACCCTGTTGTCATTGTGAAAGTCTTTCATAGAGGATTGCAACACAACTCTGGGGGCTTCGTGGACGTTCCAGAGATGGGCTGAGCAGCCAGACAAGAACATCTCCTCCTCCTCCACCAGTGACTGGGTATTGGGAAATTCAGCTTTAATTAAAGTGTGTCTTCTATGTTCCTCTACAAGAGCTCATAAATATCCTGAAGCCGTTCTCCATGAGGAATGAAGCAGATTTGTTCTGCTAGAGATAGATAATCTCACTTTACATGGTGTAAAGTGTACTGAACTGGAATGCAGCACTGAATCCTGCTGGACACAACTGAAGCTCTGGATGCAGGTGGAGAGGCAGGTGGATGGAAGGCTAGAATGGAGCTTCCACAGGAGCTCACCATATCTGGACTCCCTGGGGTTCTGAACATCAAGCAAGCAGCCACATCCTCACTGCGATATAACCACAGATCTTACATGAAATGACCCTTTTCATGAGCCATGGGAATGTTTGGAATGTGCTCCTTTTATAAAATGAATATTTTACGGCACAGGAATGAGTCTAGTGGATGCAGAAACAACAAAATTCCGTATGGAATTTCCACTCCTGTTTCTCAGTCAATGTTGAGTGAGGAACAGGACTGTGAAGAAATGGAATAGATGGGGAAGGACATTCTTTCCCCTGAAGTCTGGCAGGCAGCACAGTGTCCTTTTATTATAGGATTTTCTCGCCTGTAGAGGAGTGGCAAGGCTGAGATCCCAGTCTGTCTGAATGAAGCTGCACCGTTCTTCAGAGTCGCCCAGTTCAGGTCTGTTTTTGCTGTAATCCGTGGAGAAGTGCAGGCTGAAATTGTATCTTTATGTCCATCATGTACAGTTGTGGTCAGAGGTTCATCATGGACATGAATGTCATGGTAATTGTGGGCTTGCAGGGGTTTCTTTGAACTGTTGCAGAAATACATACATCTTTCATAAAATTATATTTACAACCCACTTACATGGTGCGTAATGTTCTACCAGGCCCTGGTCCAGGATGAGTTCACTGCCGGTTTATCAATGACAGCAACAACATAGGTCAAAATAAACCCAAGAGCCTTACAGAAGATATGAGCTTCTGCAGCCTCTTTCAACAGAAAGAACATGAACGGGGTGAAGAGCACAAAGTCCCAGGTTTGAGCCCCAATTACAGCCATCATGTCCAGGGGTACTGTCCATGTCACTACTGACTGTAATGGCATCTGATAAATGTCGTAAATGAAATATAAATGACATCCAGCTCTGACCATTTATCATCACTGTCATTTCAGTGAGGCTGGATGGAAAATTCCACATCGGCGATCATTTCATAATGTCATCTCGTGCTTTGTGGCCAGGCAGTTTAATAAAGTCTTATCTTATATAAAAAGATCATAAAGAGCAGCCAGAAGCTTAAAAAAACATCAATATTGGATGATTAATTGAAATGACATGAAGCATAGAAGAATGTTCATGGAAGGTTCCATCCAAACCTGGGTATGGAATTATCCTCCTTGATGATTTGTGAATTGAAAATGAAGTGAAAGTAATTACTTTCACTTTTTAGGTGCCTGGAAGCACAGTTCCTGGTTTCTGGTCCACTTCCTTAGCTGCTAGGCCATCAATGACCCTGTAAATGAATTTTTCTTCTGTAGGTGACAATGATGGATGTAGCCTACAGTCATCTAAAATCATGCTCTTACTATCATCTGATTCATGCTCTTACTGTCTATAACAATTAACAATCCACATCAGGCTCACGGGTCCCAGGACCCGGGACATTGGGCCCACTGCACAGCGCATATCCTTCTCACTCACACTCACACCTATGGCCATTGTAGAGTCATCAATCCAAGGGGAATCTATTAGGGAACAGGGATGCATGCAAACTGCAGACACCTGACCTTGAACACATGAGGTCACAGTGGCACTGTGTACAACTATCATACAAGAAAATCCTAATCATATACAGTACAGGCCAAAAGTTTCATGACCATTTACGTTGGTAGATTCTCACTGAAGGCACCAAAACTATGAATGAACACATGTGGAGTTATGTACCTAACAAAAAGTGGAGACCTGGCCTCCACAGTGGTTTGGGGTGAGCTGGGGACCCCAACACGTGCTAAACACCTCTGGGAACTCCTCCAAGCTGTGGCTATTTTGAGGTTTTCAGGTGAGTGTGAGGGGTAAAGAATTGAGCACCTGGTGTGAATTATTTTCTCCAGACACTTCCAACATATATCCACAGCATTGGCCTAAAGATTCCCTCAGAGAAGGAGAGGCCACATCAAGTAACAGACAGTGACCAGGAAGAATGGAAAGAAGAGTAATGAACAAATCTGACAGACATTGCGCTCATGGTTCTGTTTAGATTTTGCAAACTCACTATTTTTCCACTCATAAGTACAGTTAAGTTTTCCATCAGTATACCAAATAATGAGGAGCTGAGGGCTGGAATCTAATGGAAATCTGGACCATGAACAGTCAAGAGTGAACAAAAGGGATCGGTCCAAAAAGCTGATGAAATGAAAGCGAAGTGATTGTCATTGTGATATACGTGTGTATGAGGCTGTCGTGAAACATCTATTTAGCCGTATGCTATGAAAGGAAGTGGCAGAGAGCCACTACAGGAGTGCTGGAAAACCGTATAGGTCCAATAGCCATGCATCTGTGAAGTAGATTTTCCAATGCTGCCACCAGCAGGGGACACATCGACACTACAGAGAGGACAAGACTGGGAGGTGCACGAGTACTTAAAACCAAAAAAAATAAAAATATCAAGGTGAACCCAGCAAATAAACATACATTAAATGTTTTATTCATTTATAATACAAGCTTTAAGCAGAGCATTTCACATGATTTGAAAATTAGGGGTTTAGGTTTACATTATTAACAAAAGGAAATACCCCCACCCACGTACTACCGATATTACTAGCATCAGCCATTGTACCAAGAAATAAAATATAAAACAGAGAATTCACTTATTACATACAAATAAAAGACTGACAGACGGAGAACCCTGCTCTGAAGCCCTCATGGGGTGTCCTGGAGCAGAGTCAGGGGTGCAGGGAGAGATGATACAGTAGACTGCTGAAGTAAAAGGAGACATAAAAACGTGCCACAGGGCCAGAAGATCCTACAACCACGTGCTGCTCCAGAGGTCCAAATGCCTTCATTACCACCAGGCCAGTGACCCTCAACCGGTACAGGAGTCCAAAGCTGCCACTGGTCTGACAATCTCAGGCATACGGCTAAGGATAAGGATCCAGAAAAGGGCTGATACCATATCAAATTGAATATCATTAGGTAAAATGTCCGAGTGTTCAGGTCCCTTACTCCTATATCACACGTTGGATGGCCATCAGGACATCATTTACGGAGGAGACTCCACACACTCTGTCTGGACCGAAGGTCAATCTCATTACATACTTCTACAAATATGATATCTTTCAAATACTGAGAACAAAAACCATTAGTCAATTAGTAAATGAACAAGTGTTCTCAGGGATCATCTCCAGATAGGACAGAGCAGACAGGAATGGTGGAGAAAGAGGGGAGCTCATCTTCATCTCTTTTACAAAAGCAGACAGCACCCATTCTCTGTGGCTTTCTCCCGGTTCCTCTGACCTACAGAGAGATCATCAGCATCAGCACTAGACACAACCACAATCCAAACATCTTCAGGACAATGGCTCAGTCAGATCAGTCCCGCTGAGCCTCTACTCTTACATGTACACTCATGTAGATCCATGGGGAGCTACTGGTAACTTACCATAGGAGTTTGGCTCAGGTAGCGTCTCTCGTGCAACCAAATGCATGACTGTTGTTCGCCCTGGAGGCAACTTCAGAGCTGATGAGAAAACACGAACAGGCCCAAATCACATACAGTTAGTCTCAATGTGCGTTGACAGGCCCTACAGACACACTCCTTTCTCCTTGTGCGCAGAGAGGGTCATAGAGGGACGTACAGTAAGGGGACAGTAGGTGTCAGGGCAGAGTTGGTGATGAGCTGACCAAGAGAACAGTTTCACGTCTTAGCATATTTCATACCAACATACCATCCATTCTTCTTTTAAGGTGCAGCTCTGAACACATTTGCCAGATGTGCTAACTTATTCCAGCAGGGAGAAATAGGTGCTTTTTGGGTGGTAGCAGCATAGCGGGTAACAAACTCGCCTATGAACCAGAAGACCCAGGTTGAAACCCCACTTACTACCATCGTGTCCCTGAGCAGGACACTTAACCCTGAGTGTCTCCAGGGGGGGGCTGTCCCTGTAACTACTGACTGTAAGTTGCTCTGGATAAGGGCGCCTGGTAAATGCTTTAGGTAAGGACCTTCCAAGAAAGGCCAAAGAAATATTTATCCTATATGGTGACCATATATAAATGCACTTATTTAGTTCTACCACTATTAATATAAAAACGGGTTCTTGTAGCTTCTCTCAGCAGCATCAGAGTGAATGGTTCCCGACTCCCTGGATGCCATTTTTAACTCAGGCAAGTTTGCTAAAGAAGCATAGTGATCATTGACTTTCCGTTTTTGACTGTATAGGAACGAGCGCTCACCACTCACCTCCAAGAGTCACGTTGCCATGTAAAAAGCGTCCCTGGAATATCAGGCGCAGGATGCTGGGACTGCTGACCTGCTCTTCCTCCCAGCCTGGAACAAGGACAACCAGTCAACAATTGGCAGTTTAAACTCAACTTCACCAGACTACAGCAAAATAAAATACTCATCTCAGTCAAGTTAGAACCTTGCAAAGTTAATCAGCTGCAAACCAAAATCACTGGCCATGTAGTGAAGCCAAAAGCATGCAGACACGTAGACACTTTACAAGCACTGAGGAGAGATGCCTGGAAGTAGGTGTTTTGCATGTTGAAAATGTTCTGGATTATTCTCTGCCACCGTAGTCAGGTGATTCATTTTAATTATTGTGAGAAAATGGTGCAGTAAAACAGACAGTGTGAATGTGATTTATTTAAATGCACCACACAGCGTAACAGTAAAGTTAGGCCTAACTACACTGCTCAAAAAAATGAAAAGAACACAAACATGAGACATCCTGGATCTGAATGAATGAAATATTCTTATTGAATACTAAAAACAATACCACACAATTACTCAGCAGTCAAGGTTATTCAAAAATTATGTATTCACTCATTAATGACAAGTGCCGTGTTAAATTTGTGCTTCCATTGATTTTCAACTTTATTTTCTGTTAATTTGTAATGCACCATTTCTCTCACTATTTTACCCACTATCCACAAGAAATAAGGCAGGAACCACCAAGGCCCAAGCCTACCACAAACTAGAAGCTGCTGGAACGCATGCATCACGGTCAACATGTATTACATCTATACAGTCTGAGTTGCATCAGAGAAAGAGCCGTTCCTCAAAACATAACCTACATAAGCATAACCTACATAACATCGAGCGCTGCAGGATTTTCATCCATGACTAAGTAGTGTGTTACTAATAGTAGCCTTTGTTACTGTGGCCCCAGCTAACTTCAGGTCATTGATTAATTTCTGAGCCATTCCTCAACGTTCTCAAGATCATTTGTACCCCACAAGTTGAGACCTTGCGTGGATTCCCAGGTGGAGGAAGATTGTCAATGACTCCATTTTCTAATAATTGCTCCAACAGTTGATCTCTTCTCACCAAGCTGCTTGCCTACAGTAGACTGTCTCATCCCAGTCTTCTGCAGGTTTACAATATTGTCCCTGGTGTCCTTAGACATCTCTCTGGTCTTGTCCGTGGTGGAGGTTGGAGTCTGACTGTGTGAAGGTGTGGATTTTATACAGATAACCAGTTCAAAAAGGCGCCATTGATACAGGTAACGAGTGAAGGAGAGAAGATCTTCTTAAAGAAGTAAGAGGTCTGTGAGGGCCAAAATTCTTACTTGTTTACACCATATAGAAATAAATTATTTGAAAAACCATACTGTCAGAGTCAAAATGTGTTATTTAGTAAGCTTTGTTAAGCATTTCTGAGTTTTATGGTTTATTTTATATGTTACGGAAGTTACTGACTGTGCATGGGTAGATGAAGACAAAGATAAGATGGTGCAGCGTGATTTCCTGGATTCGTTTTTTTTTTAAACATTGTCGCACAGTTGAAGTTGACTATGATGAAAATTACAGACCTCTGTCATCTTCTTTACTGGGACTTGCGAAATACTTTTTGATCCACTATTTCAGTTGCAATTGAAGGTTATGTTTTGAGGAACTGCTTCTCAGACTGTATAGATGTAATACATGTTGACCGTGATGCATGCGTTCCACCAGCTTCTAGTTTGTGGTAGGCTTGGGCCTTGGTTGCTCCTGCCTTATTTCTTGTGGATAGTGGGTAAAATAGTGAGAGAAATGGTGCATTATAATTTAAAAGCACAAATTTATCATTGATGAGTGAAAAGTCACTTACAATTTGTCCACTGGACTGAGGTCAGAATATAAATAATCATGAAACGTAGTTTGTAATGGTTACTGTTTATGGGCCACACAGGAAAGCACTGACAGTTGAAGTCATGGGGCATGTGGAGTGATGGCAAGAAAAGCCATAATCGCTCACGTGAGGGTGTTCCTGCTCTGGCATAAAAACTCTCAGCTTATCTTAGCAACTGCAGTCATTTCATCACGGAAACAGCATTAACGGCATGTGTTAATAAGCCGATGGGCTCAGGAGCATCAGCGGCTGCTCACCCGCAGGCCAGTTCTCAAAGACGTGATGGGCGATGTCAGCAGCCGAGTCACTGGGGGAAAAGGTGAAGTCCTGCGTCTTCCCGCTCACTAGGATCAGGCGGAGGCTCACCTGCCAAACAACAAAGCACACACACCACACTCAATACCACTCATTTATTCTGATTTCATTATGGAACTGGTAACTGGTGATATAAAAGATGGTTCTGTCCTTTTTGGGGAAATACCTTCTATCTGAGGGTGACTGTCGATGCGCCTGGATCTACCAGAATCGGATCTGCTATTTAGATGGATTATTTAAATTAATGCCTGACAGCTTACTGGTAATGGTTGGGATTTCTCTCAATGCTCGCCTCTGTGCTAACAATACTACACAATATTCTCCAGAAAAGCACTATAAAACATCTTTAACATTTCTTGGTCAACAACCAATCTAAGAAAAAAAAAACCTGTGCTGTGCTTTGATCTCCCTGCAACCTCTTACCTAATCCAGAATAAAAAGCAAAGGAGATTAAACACAGAATCAACAGTGGAAATAATATTTATCAGAAAGAACTAGGCCCACCTTCACCTGGCTGGAAGGAATCGATCATAAATTCATCACGCAGCCAGTGAGCCCAGAGAATTTTATAAAAATGAAAAGGGAAGACTCACCGCGTCGGGGCTTCTCTGCGAGGCCATGGCTCCAGGCGGGCGGAGGTGTGCGTGTTCGTGGATGAATCTGTATGCGGATCACCGTTTACACGCAGCCAACATCTGCTCAGCTCAGAGTCCAGGTTACGGTCCTCGTCTCATTTTAACGACGACGTCTCAGCTCCAGCAGGAACTAGAACGTGTCAGATCTGCTGCTTCACGTTAACTTTAAGGGCTAATGACTGCGGCATAAATAAAAAGAACGCAAGAAATAAATGTATTTTCCACTCTAAAGCATTAATTAAACCGCATCTTACAAAACCCCAGAACCCGACCCCTTGCCCGTTGAATGTAAATCCATCTCCGTCTGCTTGGCTGAATCTTATCGTCTGAAAAACAGGAGATAAATGGCAAAGCGTTTAAAGATACCGGAAATCACTTGACCATTCACACCGGAAACGGGTCCGCAAGGCACTATGGGATATGTAGTTTATACTCACCTCATGTATACACAAGTATGCTTCAGCTGGCGACGTGGAAAAGATCCCAAACATTCGGGGAGATCTTGATTTTTAAATCTTTGATATTTGTATACGTGTGTTTTGTGTGCTTCTACACAAAACACACGTATACTTGAACATCACAGGTGTGTCTGGTTACTGTGTGTGAACGAGGTTTATGGACATTGTGTGCTGGAATGGGATTTGGAGGTTGATTTCATCTGTTGGTGGTTGATTTCATGTGTTCACCTCAGGAGCGATACTGACCTGCATTTAAAAGTTATTCATCAGATTGTAAATAACTACGGTTAGGCACGTTGGACCCTGTTCCAGAGTGTTGGACATATCTGCATAAGCGAAATATCTGAAAGCGAAATTTATAACATGTGATACACAGCGCTGTGGCCCCATGTCAGCTGGTGATTCGAACCTGTGACCTTCTGATCAGACTTCTCCCGCTCACATATTCTCAACACACAATCTCTGAACTGAAATAAATGGTGTGACATTGAGCATGTTTATTGATTCAGTGCCACAGTGAATGCATGCTGTAGTACTACCCTATTCTGACATTCATATACAGTTGTTCCAAATGTATACAGCACAATCTCCATAGATTATTATTATTTTAGTCATGGTGACATTCTGTATTGCTGACAAAGTGTGACAATTTTAATCAGCACTAGTCATGTTAAATATGCACCATTCATCACATTCAAATATTAACGCTAAATAGAAAGAGTCCCCAAAACAAAGAAAATGTAATGTCTTAATAATTTATTTTTAAAAGGCATCAATGAACAGTTATATGTACAAAATTATAAAACCACAAGAAAGGCAGCTCTTTTTAATTGGAAGTTGTTTCCCCCCATTCATTTACATTCATTTACATTCAGAGCATAAATAAATAACTACTTTAATTTTTAAAAAATCCAAAATTCATGTGAGCATAATCACATAATAAACTCACTTCAAATTTTAAAACGTACTGGACAAACACTGTAAATGTCACGGTACAAACATTAACAGGAACAATTCTCTAATACGTCTTCAATTTAATACCACTTCCAACAATGCCCAAGATTAAACTGGAGGACCAGTCAGAACATAATAAGGCATAAGATATGTTCTCTTGGCTGGATATGTCTAAATCCAGCCAAGTGCCAAAAACAAACTTGGCAGCATGTGTTTTCACATAAAGTCCTCTGTAAAGGCACCAAACGCAGTCCTAGAAGTGGACCAACAGGAAATGTGCTCACATTGTGTGGACACTCTGGTCTCTTTCAGGTCGCTCCAGCACAAGCCTATTTTCACTAGAACTCCTCTGGGGCTCTGGTACAATAATACCAGATGCAGAGATCCATTTTTTTGTATCTGTATTTGTATTTTAGTCCACTTTATGTCTTCGTGCTTTTATTTCATTGTACATAGTTTTGTCATAGACAGCAGGAGTGGAGTTTTGTATGAGTATTTTCAGAATATTCAGTTAATATAATTACCTGTATTTGGTAAAAAAAGCAATGGAAAGAATCTCTGAGCTACATTGTATATGATACATTTTAGCCTAGCTAAACATTTGATGTCACAGAATTATTATATATTAAGTGTGTATTAACTTAACTTGCACTGAACAAACACAGAAAAAAAACAATTGTTACACTTATTGATAACTCCACAAATACAAATAGTTGGATCTCTGCTACCCTTTAAGATAGATTAGATGGTTCAATACATTTTCATAAATCCTAGCGCAATCCAAACTATAGCAAGCCACGCAACTGTCCTGCGATTTCAGGATGCAGCATGTCTCACATACCAGGAACTATACCAAGTTATCAGGGATCTTTCCGTTTCATTGAAATCAGAACAAAGCGTGCGACTTTATCACGTGGCTCCGTACTCACAATCTCAGGACTCACCGTCACACTGAACAGTAACAGAATGGACCTGGCATTTTCATACCAGGGGACAGTAAGAGGTAAACACACCACACTTCACTTAAATACAGAAACCCCAGAGACCTGAACACTGACTGTTGGTCCTGGGCAGGCATGGGCCAAGGTAAACCGTGGTATAGAAATCTTTTCCATCCTGCCATTATGACATTCATTTCAATTTTAAGAATAATTCACGCGCTCATGTTATTAGTACAGACAGCCTGTGCTTCGCTTTCGAGATTCTCGTCCCGGCCTCGCCAACACAGACACGGTGACTGGGTTCCTCGCGGTGCAATTACATGTCTACAGTCAACTTATAACCACTGCTGTAATCAACCTCTTCTCCATCTTGGTCTGAGAGCCGCTTTCTATTGGTCATGTGCCAATGTGCCACAATGCACAGAGGTCAAAGTTCAACAAAAATCTGTTTTGGCAGCAGAGGCTACAGAGTGCATCTTCAGGCGTGCACAGCAGAGTGAAACTAATCTGAAGTGGAGATGGAGGTGGATCTATTGGTACATATCTTCATTATTATATGTCAATTTTATACAATAAGGGAACAAATTTAGCATTTATACTGTTATGTCACCCAAACATCAAATGTCAAGGTTTTCGATATGTTCATATAGTTTAAAAATATTGCAATATTGATTTTCGGCCATATCCATCGTTCCTTCAGAATCTCAGCCCATGCCTGGTCCTTGGAAAAAAACAAAACCAAAAAAAGCTTTGCGTGTAAGTGAGCAGTGCGCCACCTATGGAGTCGTTTGGTCTGGTTCATGCTCATCTGCCAGGTATATGTGTTTCTTTTTCTCTGTGCCTTCTGAACTGTTTGTGATGCCGTAGAAGAAGTAAATAAGAAAACCTGAATGAGAAGAGGTAGAAAGAATATTTCAGGGTCTGCTCAGAACACACCTACACCAAATCTTTCCCTGTATCTCACCGATCAGCATCCACACAGCGAAGCGCAGCCAGGTGGCGCCATCCAGCTGCATCATGAGGTACACGTTGACGAAGACCGCGGCCAGAGGCAGAACAGGAAGCATAGGAACCTGGAACATGTGCCCAGATCTCAGCATAACGTTTTAAACCAATCAGCAAATCTAAACGTATTAAACGGGCAAGACCTTAAAGGCGAGGACTTCACTGCTTTGTGGCTGCCTCCAGATGATCACCACACAGATGAACGAGAGGATGACCAGCAGTGCTACCGCTGCTACAGGCAGGGGCCGGCCATCCAATAGCTCATCTCCCCCCATAGCGAGGACCACACACAGCAGGGTGAACAGGCAGCCTGCAACCAGAAAGATTGCTCCAGGGTTCCATGGATGCACCAGTTGCTGCAGGAAGAAGCGTGGATATGGCCAACAGGAGAACTTTGGACTCACAGATGGTGGCAGTGGTAGTGTAGACAATCAGGCCTGAGGTCTTGGTGGGCGTCTCACAGCTGGGACACAGCAGAAGCTTGAGGGAGAACCTCTCCTTCAGCGGCTTGGTCTCCAGCTCTTGACTGTACTCGTCGCTGCTGTCTGCGTCTACTACACCCTCCTTCTCCAGTCCACAGTGCAGCTTCTGCAGCTCCATCAGCTTCTCTTCCGGGCCATCTGAACCCAAAGTGCCAGGCTGGTACCTGAACAGACAGCACATCCTCAATCAGCACATATTTACACCGCGCTGCACATCATGGCCCATAACACTCACCGCAGGATGAGCACACACACAGCCACCAGCGTGTAGGCCAACAGCGTCCCGATGGACATCAGGTCCACCAGAGCAGCAAGTTCAAACAGAAAGGCCATGAAAGCTGGAGGGGAAAGCAGCTCATGTTGTCTATGCCGATACGGACAGATGCTGGAGAAGTTGAGGTGCAGGTTACCTGCCACAAATCCAGACACGATGGTGGCCAGCACAGGCGTCTTGGTCTTCTTATGCATATGTGACAGGCAGCGGAAAAGAAGGCCATCTTCAGCCATGGCGTAGATGACACGTGGCATGGGGAACATGGAGCCCAGCAAACTGGAGTCAGATATGAGAACAAGGTTGCATCTGGATTCAATTAGACTGTCAACCTGGTCATAAATTACAAGTACAGTTGCCATCAGCAGGACATAAAAATCATTTTTATATTATATTCATAAAAACTAGCAAATAGACATCTCTGAGATGAAGGATTGTTCTTATGTTGACTTTTGCTGTGTCTAGAATATAAAAATTATGTTATGGCGCTAAGTGCACAAGGTGAAATGTGTCCCGGGATTTACATGGCGTAGCAGTTAAGGAAGCGGCCCCGTAATCAGAAGGTTGCCGGTTCGAATCCCGATCCGCCAAGGTGCCACTGAGCAAAGCACCGTCCCCACACACTGCTCCCCGGGCACCTGTCATGGTGCCCACTGTTCACTCAGGGTGATGGGTTAAATACAGAGGACAAATTTCACTGTGTGCACTGTGTGCTGTGTATCACAATGACAATCACTTCACTTTTTTTTTTTTTTTTTAATGAGCTTTAATGTACCATATCGATGGAGTACTGGATTAAAAAATATGGAATGAGGAAGTAACGTGTGGCAGCTGTCAATCTTCTGGCTAGTCTAATTAAAACAATTCTGCATATAAAAACAGAATTAAAGGTGTTTGGTTACAGAGATAATTACACAGCAACAACAACATGTATGAATATTCTGAGGACGCTGTTAAATTTGAGGAGGAGATGTGTGTGCCCACCTGGTGGAGAGGGCGCAGAGCGAGCCCACAGCCACGATGTAGCGGGCGGGGGACCAGCCCACCCGCTGGAACGCGTCGGGTAAGGGGCTGGAGGTGTCCAGCAGATAATAGGGTCTCATGAGGGTGAGTGCAGCAGATACCCCAAAATATGCAAAAAAGCAGATCAGGAGAGACGCTACGATGCCGATGGGTATGGAGCGCATGGGGTTTTTGGCTTCCTCGCCTATGAAGGCAACAGCACGTTAGGTTCTGCCACACATACCTCAAACCTTTTCCAGCTAAAAGAAGAAGATGACGTACTAGTTGTTGCAATGCAGTCAAAACCCACAAACGCATAGAAGCAGGTTGCAGCACCAGCAAGTATTCCTTTAAACCCGAATGGCGCAAAGCCGCCTTCCCCAAACGTCTCCTCGATCAGCCTGAGAAGGTAGCAGCCCAGAGACAGCAGTAATCAGCATTTCTACACACCATGTACTACATGTGCAGATAATAATTGATATTGAACATCAATACACACAGTTCTGAAAATCACATGCACTCAGATGACTAGTCGAAGCAAACCAAGCAGGATGTCTTCAAACTGGAGGACAAATTAGAAGAAGCATTTTAGATTCTCGTGATTTGTAATTCAATATAAAAAAGGGGTGGTGGTACACTTGCCCATGTTTAAACTGTCCCTGTCACTACTGGTTGTAAGTTGCTCTGGTTAAGGATGTATTTCTAGCAAACCAGAGTAGATTTGGACCATCATCTCATGTTCTGTGACAGTCGTAGCATCAGGAGCAGGACACTCACTCTGGACTACTGGAGTTCATGTCATTTATGAAGTTCTCCACTGTAAGGTTCCAATTGGCCACATCCCCCTTCACAAACCCAGAGATGATGACAAAGCTCAGCACCACCAGGTTGATCCCTGTGAAGATCTTGTTGACCAGCGCGGATTCACTTACACCAAATGCAAGAAGTCCTGTGGCAGAAGACAACAGCACTGGGTTATCTCCAAGTCCCAATTTAACAGAGAAACCAGACAAAAACAAGTGCTGATGACTTGGACCTAGAGCTGTGCAGATACACAACTTGATTTATTACTGCGATATCGACTCAACTTTTTACTGGGAAATACATCATGGACTGCAGAGCACCTCACCAGTCAGCAATAAAACCAGGATGAGAGCAAACAGGTCCGGGTACTTGGCCAGGGCCGGGACGTTCATCGACATGAAGCTTTTGTAGAAGAGGGAGATCTTCTGCTCCACAAGATTATCGAAGGTGGAGCTCCAGGCACGGGCAACGCTGGCTGTTCCTGTGAGAAAAGAGAGGCAAATTTACCAGACGCCCTTATCCAGAGCCACTTACAATCAGTAGTTACAGGGACAGTCCCCCCCTGGAGACACTCAGGGTTAAGTGTCCTGCTCAGGGACATGATGGTAGTAATTGGGGTTTGAACCTGGGACTTTGGTTGAGTCCAGCCTCATGCACTCACCAATCATGTAGGAGAGGATGAGGTTCCAGCCCGTGATGAAGGCCCAGATCTCGCCCACGGTTACGTAGCTGTACAGGTAGGCCGAGCCGGTCTTGGGCACGCGAGCGCCGAACTCAGCATAGCACAGGCCGGCCAGAACGGAGGACAGCGCCGCGATCAGGAAGCAGAGGATGATGGCAGGCCCCGCCTTCTCCCTGGCCACCTCGCCGGCGAGAACGTACACCCCGGCGCCCAGCGTGGCACCCACGCCGAGCGCAATCAGGTCCAGGGTGGTGAGGCAGCGGGCGAACGGCGTGTCCTCCTGGCTGCTCCGCAGCACACGCCGCCTCACCAGCTTTTTGCCAAAAGACGACAATGACTGCATGGCTGAGGCAACGGACGAACCAATCAGAGAAGAGCAACCGCCGACCCTGGAAACATGAAATATTTACACACACACACCGATCAGCCAGAATATAGCAAGCATGACATGAAATACACTCAATTATTTATTACAAGCAGTCGTGAGAGTCAGCTAATGGAGATTTTGTGTGCGTCGGCGTGTTGAATACGAACCTTAAAAACAGGGAGGAAATAACGTTTTAGGAAGAACCATGTGCCCCTAAATTACAACATATTCAGCCCTGCCGTTTAAACGTTAAAGTTCTGGGGGGGGGGGGGGGGGTTGTAGACCGCGTTGCCATGGCAACACGTCAACTCGTATGCAAATTAGCGTCTGATGGAGACGGCAACGACCCATCAAAACCGGACCGTCAGGACGACCAAAGCTGACCTTACACCTGCCGCCATTTCCCGCCACAGCCAGGACGGCGGGGCTCGTATTCATGTTAAATACATCTTCCCGTTACACAGTGCAAACATTTCTAAAACACACATCCGACACCGCAACGAACAAAACTCCATAATATTACCCCACATTTAATGAGGAGAGCAGCAGGTCCGTTTTCCCGCGCGCGCCCCGTGTACCTGCGCTACTGACGACGATGAAGATGTCGTCTGGACAGCAGACATCAGCTTGGGGACACACGATCACTTCTCTTCTTGCGTTTGTTTTGACTGGGTCTGCGCGCGCGCTTACGTCATGTTCGTTCCGTGCTTCCATGACGTAGAAGCCCCGCCCCTCCACGCAGATCAGAATACCTGTCATGGCACAGCCTTGGGTACTGCGCATGCGTACTTCACAGTCACGGGCCAATAAAGAACAGAATTAGTGTCATTTTTACGATGCACTTTTCATGAATACCAGTGGAATTCACTCCACAACCTATCTGTCATACATAGTCATTCACGGTATGATATGCAGTGAAATGCTTTAGCGACTGCTACAGACCACAGCATTGCAAATATTGCACGTATACAATGAACCAATATGTACATTTTGCAAACATAACCAAATATTACACTTATGTCTAACATAAAACATAAAATATGTGTAACAGGTAGGGTGGGGGTGTGCAAATGAGTGAAGTCAAAGTATAATTGTGCAAACATTCTGGGGGGGTGGTTGAGTCCAGACGTGATTGAGAGTGAAAGTGCTGGAGTGTACTGTTGTTGTTGAGAGCTCGAATAACCTGCGGGAAGAAGCCCCTCTTCATTCTCTCTGTGTTGGACTTCAGGGAGCGGAAGCGCTTCCCCGATCGCAGCAGAGAGAAGAGTCCATTGTTGGGGTGGCTGAGGTCCTTCACTATCTTCCCGGCCCTGGTCCAGCACCGCTTGCTGTAGATAGATTGAAGGTCAGGGAGCTTGGTACAGATGATGCGTTTATTTATTAATGCTTTTAGTATTTAACTGCATGTATTACTCCTTACTGCAAATTACCAACTTCATTTAAAAAACGCCTCTGCGCGGTACGACGTTGTGCGTCGTTGTCATGGTAACGGAGTCTCGCGCGGCACGTCGTTGTGCGTCGTTGTCCTGGTAACGGAGTTTGCTGTGAAGCGGTGAGTAAAAAGTTGTACATTTGGGTGGAGCGGCTGGTTTGTGAACTTTAACCCTTCAGCGCGGGACTGGCGCCATGATTTACAAATTAAAATAGTCGCCGTTTATCCAGCCGCTTTCCACAGCAAACAGGTTTATACTCGCAGCAACACACCTCGAGTTATAAATACATAAAATAGGGGCTTATTTTAGGTTTCATGCTGTGATTTGAACAGAGATTTAGGGGAATTAGGGGAGAAGAGTACTGTGGTGGAAATTCTGCCGTCTGGGGAGCTGCACTAAAGGAAGTCAACTCAATTGATTATCCAAGTTTATTTTACCGCGCACGGGGGGACCCACAAGAGAACATCCCCCCCCCGCTTGATTACAGTTCACAAGCATTTATACATCTGGGGTGAACAAGGTCGAAAAGCAAGCTCGCACCACTTTGGACAGTGGCGCCCATCAACGTCACAGAACCTTTCTTTTATCAGTTTATGTCTAGTTTTTGCGTCAAGCTTTTGCATCAACAAGGTCAGACCTAAGATACGTAGTTGTTGTCTTCTAACCGTTCCATGACTAAAGGTGAAACACGTGGAGAGTCTGGCCTCCTAAATTTTCCTTCCACAGTACCTGTATAAAGTAAGATTGCTGACCTTTATTTTGACATCCCATAATGCTCCTCGGTTCTGACATTTTTCTAAAGTTCGTGAAATGAATGTCTTTTTACTCGCTTTTTCACTGGTCGCTGTATAAATCTGAGAAATAAAGGAACAAGACGAGTTTAGTTTACTGTTGTATCCACGTTAACGTGCTAGATCGAGCAGTGAACTCTCAGACGAATATTCACACACAAATCCTCATTTATTTATGTATTTCTGACAATTCGCGGTTCGTTTGCATATTTGGCAGCTTCACCGTCACAGTTTTGTAAAACGGTGAGAAGGTACGTGGTGAAGCGAGTTAGTAGCACATGGAATAAAATCATTTACACTTTGTAGTCTGGTTGTGGGACTCGTTTGTGTACTTTTACTGCTTAAGAAGGTGAATTCAGCGCTTCTAGATGTAATTTCACTACAAATTCATCTTTCTGAACGTTAAAAAAAGCATCGCGCTCCGGTCAGTGACGTCATCATGTTTGAAATTTTAAACAGAAATAGAAGCTGATCAAAGTTGGCAGATTGCGATTTTTATGAGGATGGAGACCATGAGAGAGCAGCGAGGAGGACCGGGACATCCAGGAATGGACAGCAGCAGGAGGAGGACGGTCGGTCCAGACCCAGTTCAGCGTCCCGCTGCTGCGTATCTACTGGACAAAACCGACTGAGGGTAAAACTTCGTGTTTTTTGTGGTGTTTTTTTAATGCTAAAATTTGTATAAATTTATTTTTTGGACATTAATCCTGATCTTGATCTGGGGGAGTTAATGGTGACCTGAGACCTTTTTCTTACATTATCTAGATATCTGTTGTCCACGTTTCCAAGCTTTTCTCTGACTTCTCTTTTCCCTTTTCATTCAAGTCATTAATAATTTTATCTTCCCTTCCTCCACTCTCTTTTTCCATCTTGGAGGTGTTCCTCCTTTTATTCTTCCTCACTGTGTATTTTCTCTCTCCGCTTCCATTGATATTCCCGGTTTCTTCTCTCATTTTTTCCTTCACTGATAGCTGCAATATTGTGAATGTTGGTTAAGAAAAGAAGCCTTACAAATGTGCAAAAGACACCTTGATTATTTTTATTCGGGATGAATGAGCCCTTTTCTTAGTGGGACATGATTTTGCTAAACTTTCAAGAATTAGTGCTTTACGTCCCATCATGCACCATAATTAATGTGAAGATTTCAGAATCAGCACAGTTTTAAAGTAAACGACCATTTTAACAAGTGCATAATTCCTGGTTATCTTGTTATCTGAGTCTTTACATGTTACTGTTGTTTTTACACTCGTGGTAAATCCTGTTATTGTCTCTGTTGAAGGTTTAGTCGTTCTGATTGACCCAATGCCCCGACCAGCAAAAAGGCCAAAGAAGTTGCAGCAGTACCCTGCAACCAGGAAGCCCCAGCGACACCCCAAGGTCAGGCCATCACAGGACAAGACCCCGACAAAGCTGCCCCTGACAGGCACCGCAGCCAAGGAGGAGCCCTACACTACAGCCAGGAGGACCAGACCAGGCACCTTGTCCGGGAGGAACCAGACCAGAACCAGAGAGAGAAGAGGCCGCCAGGATCACCCGTAATGGGATTGACTGCAGCATACTGGCTGACTGCTGCCACTACCCTTGCATTTGGCCTAAATGATGGGTAAGTAATTGAGAGGTAAGTTAGGTAATATGTAGTAAGTTAGGTAGTAACACTTAGTGAGTTATATGTTGTAGTTAGGTAATAATAATTAGTAGGGTATATGTAGTAAGTTAGGTAATAATAGTTACTAAGTTATGTTGTAGTTAGATAATAATAATTAGTAGGTCATATGTTGTAGTTAGGTAATAATATTTAGTAAGTTCTATGTTTTAGTTAGGTAATAATAATTAGTAGGTTATGTGTAGTAAGTTAGGTAATAATAATTAGAAAGTTATATGTTGTAGTTAGGTAATAATAATTAGTAGGTTATATGTAGTAAGTTAGGTAATAATAGTAGGTTATATGTTGTAGTTAGGTAATAATAATTAGTAGGTTATATGTTGTAGTTAGGTAGTAATAATTAGTAAGTTAAATAAGTAGTATGGTATGTATTGACGTAGTTGATATAATATTTGTATGTGTACGTGTGTAGTTCTAGTGACACGGCAGTACGGTTCTTGAAGCTGCTGCCTTATAGAAAGAAACTGGGTTCTACACTTAAAAAAATTATTCATTAGATGAACGTGACTATCTTGCCACTTATATTCCATCTAAATAAATCATGTTATATCGATCCATCGTGATTGTGTTTTTTCAACACCGCATATGTTTGTAAGCGTAACATAATATTTGCATTCAATTAATTTAACTTTTATTAAATTAATGTGTTTGTACCTGATCCAAAAACTGATCCAGCTGGGGCTCAACACCTCAACTGTGTAACTGGCTGTTGGACTTCCTCACAGGAAGACCACAAGCGGTACGGGTTGGCAGTAGCACCTCCAGCACCATCGTCCTTAACACGGGGGCTCCTCAGGGATGTGACCTTGTTCACCCCAGATGTATAAATGCTTGTGAACTGTAATCAAGCGGGGGATGTTCTCTTCACTCTGCTGACCCACAACTGCACTCCGTCACACTGCTCCAACCTCTTCATCAAGTTTGCGGATGACACGACTGTGGTGGGTCTCATTAATAACAGGGATGAGTCTAACTACAGAAGCGAGGTGAGCCGCCTGGCCAAGTGGTGCGGAGACAACAATCTCTCTCTGAATGTGGAGAAGACGAAAGAGATTGTTGACTTCAGGAGAGGAAACACTCAGCATGTGGAGAGAGTGAGCAGCATCAAGCTCCTGGGTGTGCACATCACTGAGGATCTCTCCTGGACAAATAACACCACTGCACTGGCCAAGAAAGCACAGCAGCGTCTCTACTTCCTCCGCAAACTAAGAAGCACAAGAGCACCAGCCCCCATCATGTACACATTCTACCGAGGAACCATCGAGAGCATCCTGTCTAGCTGCATCACTGTGTGGTTTGGAGCCTGCAATGCGTCCTGCCATAAAACTCTCCAACGCATAGTCAAGAGCAGTGTCCCTCTCCCCTCCTTCCAAGACATCTACAGCACAGGTCTCACCAAAAAAGCCCTCTGCAGCCGATCCCACCCACCCAATGCAAACCTTCTTCAGCCTGCTGCCATCAGGGAGGAGACTGCGGAGTCTCCAGGCCAGGACCAGCAGACTGAAGGACAGCTTCACCCATCATGCTGTCAGGAAGCTCAACTCCCTCCCGGCTCTGCCCCCACTCCCCTCTTCTGCTCCACAAACACACACACACACAAACTGACCGTGCACCAGTCACTCTGTGCAGCTTTGGTCTGCCAACTACCTCACTTGTCACTTTGTCACTTTAAACTTACCTCTGTTGCACTACATGGTTTTGCACTCTCCACCATGTGCCCTTATTTGTATATGGTGTTTTTAAAATGGTATTTATACCTTTGTATTCAATGTTACTGTTTTGTATTTAATGTTACTTGTATGGGTCTGAGAGTAACGTAATTTCAATTCTCTGCATGTCCTGTACATGTAGCAGAATTGACAATAAAGCTGACTTTGACTTTAGTCTGATAAATCAATATAACATTAATTTAAAGGAATTTAAATACTTTAAAACAACAAAACTCTGACCTTAACTCCTGCTAAGTGAACTAATAAATGTTCTGTATGTTAAACTAATGTTAATCTTTTTGAATGAATTTGCATAAACGCCTTTGATTGGCTGGCTCCGCATAGAACGCATGACGTCAAAATTTAAACGAATACCTAATTTGGCGACTGCAGCACGAGCCAGACTCGAGAGAGCAGTAACAGAGACGAGATTCTGTTACCACACAAAACGAGGTACACTGAGGAAAATTACTACAAATTCAAAGAAAGTTATAGAAAACTCTGCCAGGCAGTAGGTATGTATTAAAAATATAGCTTTTCTCAACCAGAGCCTATTATGATTTAACACACATCTCACCAGCAACTCCATATCTAACCCCGCCCTCTACAATCACAACTATAGCCCAAAACTAAAATTCAAAAACTAAAATGCTTTGCTTGCTGTGTATCACATAAGCAAAAAAATCATGTTGTAATAAATAATTCTATATTCTGTATTTTCCTCCTAGACATGTTTTCCGTACCAAAGGCAAACACCCATCCGGCGTGAAGCAACCTGTACAACTGAATATGAGATGCGGGACAGCATGCTGGCAAGCAAGTCTGTTCAGTCCGTTGCAACTTGTGGGCTGAGCGATGGCACAAGGTGCAGACTTGTCCATTTTAAAGCATCGACTGTTCCCAGCTTCAGGAAGGTCAAAGTTATTATCTAGAAAACTTCAACCGCTATTTTTTAATAGTCTTTGGCTGTTCCGAGTTAGCCATTCCCCCTGAGGTAAGACAAGCTTGCTGCCGTGCCGTTTCACCCCCTCACAAGAGCTGGAGAGCCTCGAAGAGGTCGCTGCTGGGGAGACATTTTTCACAATCACAGGAAGACTTCTGAAGGTAGGATTTTGCATCAGTGGCCACTTCTGAACTGACCATTTCATATAGTTTATGTTTATAATCACCATCAATCACCAAATATTATGCAGATTTGACTCATACTCACTTACATTTTGACACCTGTAGCACTTCAAGGGGCCAGACCATACCAACAACACCTATCGAACCTGAACATTCCACAGGGGTGGTACGGGTCCACCTCTGGCATGAAGTGGCCCTCGTTAGCACTGAAGTGGGCTCTACTGTCAGCATCACTCACCTTCATGCCATGCAGAGTGGGTTTAATTCAGCTTCACTTACAGAAGTTAAGGTTATGACATTCTGACTGGCCAGATCTTATTTAAATTCACATTAAAATGTAAAAGAGTTAAATGTGTAACGAGCGAGCCACTTAACCCTGTGCTGCTCCTGGGGGACTGTCCTTGTAACAACTGATTCTCTACTACACCGGATAAAAGGATCTGATAATAATTATAATAATTTATTATTATTATAATACTTTATTATATTATTATTATAATTTTTGGTACATGTTGAATTATTTGAATCATTTTGTTATTTTATGAATATATTTGATATCTGTTTTACAAAATAAATGTTGTATTCAATTATGATGTCATTGACATACTGTGCTAGATTGCAGAATACACATTTCCAAGGATTTTATGATTTTTTAGTTTTTTAGTTAATAAGCTTGTATATCATTATAGTTAGTTATTTAATAAGGGAAATGCTCACACTGTTTGAAGTTCCGTGTTATACGTTACTTAAGAAACAATTATGCTTTGTTTTAAGATATCTATTCTTTTTTTATATTGTCTGAACCGCGATTTATTCTTCCAATACGATGACCGTGGCAGCAGTGGCCCCAGCTCATTTGGACCAGATGGCATCTCGGGGAGAATCCTCAGAGCCTGTGCAGACCAGCTAGCACCTGTGTTCACAGAGATATTCAACCTCTTTATCTCAGTCGGTGATCCCCACATGCTTCAAGGAATCCATCATTGTTCCGGGCCCGAAGAAACCCCATCCTGCCTCCCTCAATGACTACCGCCCTGTAGCCCTCACCTCAGTCATGATGAAGATCTATGAACTTCTTGTCCATCTTGTTCACTTCTTGTTCTTGTGCTTCTTGTCCATCGTTGTATTTGTCTCTTCTGGAAAGGTAGGATCTAGATTTTGTTTACTGTCTGTTTGTAAGCTCAGCTGTAGGACTTGTGTAGAACTATCAGTTGTGTGGTGTGTATTGAAAGGTAGATTGTGTTTAAGCAGCACCAAGTGTTGTCATCATTATCTTACTCGGCTGGTCAATCACTGATAGTTTTGGGTTCCTGAGGTGTAAATTAAGGGGCTGGACTTAGGATTTATAGTGAAGGTCACTCCGTGGTTAAATCACAGCTGTCAAATCCAAACCTGGCATCTTCCTTAATCCTCCTTTTCCATTTAGCCTGTTTCTTCACAGTAACCATGTGTCTGAAACCTATTCCAGTAACTATCTCTTGCCTAGTAAAACATACTCACGCTGCAGAGCTCTGTTACCAAAACCTCATCTACCCCCGCCCCTGTCATCTACTTCTCAAATAAGTGTGTAGGTGGGCTCTGGAACTGTCAATCTGCTGACTTCATCTCTGGCCTCACTAGTCTCCACTGCATAGAATTCCTGGCGCTAACAGGACCTGGATGTCCCTCAGAACACGGCTACATCTTCTGCCTACACGTTCTCCCACACTCCTAGAACAACTGGGAGAGGAGGGGGTACTGGCCTTTTAATATCATGGAATTGGTCCTTCACACCAATGCCTCTCCCACATCTTAACATCTCTTCATTTGAATTCCATGCAGTCTCAGTTTCTTCTCCTGTGAACATGCTTCTCATTGTCTTATATCGCCCTCCAGGGCCACTTGGGACCTTTATAAATGAATTGGACACACTCCTCAGCATTTTCTCCTTGACACCCCCCTAACTCTCCATGGCGACTTCAATCTTCCACCAGCCAAACTCCAAACATCCTGCCTTCTTCCCTTTCTCCACTCCTTTTCCTTGACCAACAGCAACACCTCTCCCACACACAAAGGAGGGAATGTCCTGGACCTGGTCTTCAGTCGTCCTTCTCCAACTTCTGACCTTTCTTCCACTCCCCTTCACATCTCTGACCACCACTTCCTGACCATCACGCTCACTCTACCTAGAGGATCCACAACTGTCCCCCATTCAATACAACCTTCAAAGTCTCACCTTCATCTGTATCTTCCTGCATTCTCTCACATCTCTCAACCTCTGATTTGTTCTTCTCCTTACCACTAGAGACCGCTACTAACTCTCACCTCACTTTCCCTTTCCATGGATCACCTCTGTCCTCTATCAAAAAAACCAGAAGGACTTCTCCTCCTGCGCCCTGGCTCTCCTATACATTGCGAAGTAATCAAAGAAAATACAAGAAATGTCAGCTTGACTCACAACTGCTGTATTACCACAATCTTCTGTGCAAATTCTCCACTAACCTCACTTCTGCTAAAACTGCTTTCTACAAAGCAAAACTAGAAGCCTCTGCCCTCAACATCTTCTTATCTCTACTCAACCCTCCGACTCCCCCTGCCCCAACTTCCCTAACAGCTGATGATTTTTCCAACTTCACAGGGAAGATTGAAAAAAATCTGTGAGACATTCTCCACCACAAATCCTACTCTACCCTCTGTAGGTTCTACAACTGCTCTAAATCAATTTTCCAAGCTCACATCTGATGAAATCATTCATATAATATCTAATATAAATATATAATATAAAACCATCCGCGACGCTCTGAAATCTCGCACTGCGACCTATAATGCGGGGCCCGCTTCCGGGGACATGGGACCATACAAGGCTGCATCATACAGCGTCAGGAAAGCGGTGAAGGAGGCGAAGCAGCGCTATGGGAAGAAACTGGAGTCACAACTCGAACAGAGTGACTAAGAACGATCATGGATTATAAAGCACCAACATCTGGTATGATGAATGTGGAAGTGTCCCTGGCAGTCGAGCTAAATACGTTCTATGCTCGCTTCGAGGCTGCAGCTAAAGGCGCTAGCGATGCTACGGCTAGCGGCTCCAACAGCTGCAGACGGGAGGACACTGCCAGCACCGAGAACGCGTTCGTCATCACCGAGCATGATGTGAGGAGAGCCTTCAAGAGAGTGAAACACCAGGAAGGCAGCTGGACCAGAGGGCATCTCGGAGAGAATCCTCAGAGCCTGCGCGGACCAGCTAGCACCTGTGTTTACAGAGATATTCAACCTCTCTCTATCTCAGTCGGTGATCCCACATGCTTCAAGGAGTCCATCATTGTTCTGGTCCCCAAGAAAAACCCATCCTGCCTCCCTCAACGACTACCGCCCTGTAGCCCTCACCTCAGTAGTGATGAAGATCTTTGAACGGCTGGTCAGAGACTTCATCATTTCTTCACTACCAGATACACTCGACCCACTACAGTTTGCGTACCGTCCCAACCGGTCCACGGATGATGCCATATCACATCTCCTCCATACAGTACTCACCCACCTGGACACTCGGAAGGGAAATTATGTTAAAATGCTCTTCATTGACTACAGTTCAGCATTTAACACAATAATCCCTTCCACACTCACCACCAAGCTGGAGCACCTGGGACTCAGATCATCTCTCTGTCAGTGGATCTCCAACTTCCTAACCGGGAGACCACAGGCAGTAAGGATGGGCGGACATGTCTCAGCCATCACACTCAGCACTGGAGCCCCCCGGGGCTGTGTTCTGAACCCCCTGCTGTACTCCCTGTACACATTCGACTGTGCAGTCACTACAAACTCCAACACCTATCAAGTTGCTGACACCGTCATGGTGGGCCTGATCTCTGACAACGATGAGAAGGCCTACCTGGAGGAGATTGGAAATCTTGGAGAATTGGTGCCAGAGGAACAATCTCCACACAAGTTAATAGTGGACTTCAGTACCAAGCAGGAGAGGATCTACCAGACCCCAGTCCATCAACAGGAGCCCAGTGGAGACAACCAGGCACATTCCTGGTTGAAAAGCTTAGATTGCTAGATTAATTCTAACTTGAAAAGCAATCCTGAAAAGCATAAAGGGTAAATCTTACAAAACTTTCCCTGACCGGGAATCGAACCCGGGCCGCAAGCAGTGAGAGCGCCGAATCCTAACCACTAGACCACCAGGGACCTTTGGACTTTAACTGATTAAGTCCCTTTAAGGACTTTTTTTTTCTACGAAAAAAATCCTGAAAAGGAATTAATAAATAAAACCTTACAAATTTTCCCTGACCGGGAATCGAGCCTGGGCCGCGGCGGTGAGGTTATTAATTCTGTTCAGGATTTTTTCGTAGAAAAAAAAAAGTCCTTAAAGGTAAAGTTTTGTAAGATTTTCCCTTTATGCTTTTCAGGATTTTTGCTTAAAAAAAAACCTTCTTCAAGCCGGAATTGATCTAGCGATCTAAGCTATTCAACCAAGAATGTGTTGAATGTGCCTGGTTGTCTATAGGTTAGGATTCAGGTCTTTCATCCAGCTACCGGGGTTCGCGTCATGGTCAAGGAAGGGTTGAAACAATTAGCAATTTAGCCAGGCCTTGGCTGTACAACAAAATTTCTTTTAGTCAGCAAGACACTTTTAAATCTTGAATTAACCAAGGATCCCTGGTGGTCTAGTGGTTAGGATTGGGCGCTTTCACCGCTGCGGCCTGGGTTCGATTCCCGGTCAGGGAAAGTTGGTAAGGTTTTATTTATTAATTATTTTCAGGATTTTTTCGCAGAAAAAAAAAGTCCTTAAAGGGAAAGTTTTGTAAGATTTTCCCTTTATGCTTTTCAGGATTTTTGCTTAAAAAAAAAACCTTCTTCAAGCCGGAATTGATCTAGCGATCTAAGCTTTTCAACCAAGAATGTGTTGAATGTGCCTGGTTGTCTATAGGTTAGGATTCAGGTCTCTCATCCAGCTACCGGGGTTCGCGTCATGGTCAAGGAAGGATTAAAAAAATTATATTTTTCAGACTTTTATGAAAAAAACAATTCCTTCGAGCCAGAATTGAACCAGCGACCTAAGGATTACAGGCAGTACAACTACAGTCCTACGCTCTACCAGCTGAGCTATCGAAGGAACAAACACCACACCACCTGACAGTAAATATGAACGTGTGTCATAAAGAAGAACTGAATACCAGAACTTGGCTGTACAAGAATAAAAAAAGTTATTTTAGTCTGTAAGAAAAAATTTTTATGGATTCCACTTACAACAAAACAACTAAAATAGTGACAGAACTTTTTAATCAGTCAAAATCAGAAGGTCCCTGGTTGTCTAGTGGTTAGGATTCAGCGCTCTCACCGCCGCGGCCCGGGTTCGATTCCCGGTCAGGGAAAGTTTGTAAATTTTTATTTATA